>NW_004444275.1:307018-331990 GCF_000243295.1 Trichechus manatus latirostris | reverse complement strand
GTAGTTGGAAAAGATGGCCTTGGTGATAGAAATGATGCCAGAGATTGCATGACAGAATTTTGCAAGATCAATGACTTCTTCACTGCAAATACATTTTTTCAACAACATAAATGGCAACTATACATGTGGACCTCACCAGATGGAATACACAGGAATCAAATTGACTACATCCATGGAAATAGACGATAGAGAAGCTCAATATCATCAGTCAGTACAAGGCCAGGGGCTGACTGTGGAACAGACCATCAAGTGCTCATATGAAAGTTCAAGTTAAACCTGAAGAAAATTGTAACAAGTCCACAACAGCCAAAGTAAGACCTTGAATATATCCCAACTGGATTTAGAGACCATCTCAAGAATAGATTTGATGCATTGAACACTAATGACAAAAGACTAGATGAGTTGTGGAATGACATCAAGGACATCATACGTGAAGGAATTAAGAGGTCATTAAAAAGTCAGGAAAGAAAGAAAATACTAAAATGAATGTCAGAGGATACTCTGAAACTTGCCCTTGAGCATAGAGTAGCTAAAGCAAAAGGAAGAAATGATGACGTGAAAGAGCTGAACAGAAGATTTCAAAGGGCTATTCGAGAAGACAAAGTATTTTAATGAAATGTGCAAAGACCTGGAGTTAGAAAACCAAAAGGGAGGAACATGCTCAGCATTTCTCAAGCTGAAAGAACTGAAGAAACAATTCAAGCCTCAAGTTGCAATCCTGAAGGATTCTATGGGGGAAAATATCAAACGATGCAGGAGACATCAAAAGCAAATGGAAGGAATACACAGAGTCACTGGACCAACAACAATTGGTTGACGTCCAACCATTTCAGTAGGTAGCATAGGATCAAGAACTGATGGTAGGAAAAAGTCCAAGCTGCACTGAAGGCACTGGTGAAAACAAGGCTCCAGGAATTGACAGAATACCAATAGAGATGTTTCAACAAACAGATGCAGTGCTGGACATGCTCACTCATCTATGCAAAGAAATTTGGAAGACACTACCTGTGTAAACTGATCCTACAAATGCCAGTAAATTTCCATTAGTTTTTAAACTAGCCCAGGCCAGATTTGGCCTGCCCCACATGCACAGAAGTGCTAGCTGTGACCACAAGTTGACCGCAACAAAAGACGCAGCAACAGGTGGAATGAATCAGAAGAAAAATCATCACCCTGACCCTATTCTGAAGCCAGAGGTCTGACAAGAACCACATTACCTCCTGTTTCCTACCTGCCTTCTAGAATTTTCCCTCCCCAGTATGCCTGCATGGCCGACATCTTACTGCTCAAATCATACATAAGCCCTGCTTCCCCATAGCTCAGGAAGTTGAATCTGAGAAACTTCCTCCCAGCTCCTTGCTCTGCACGTTGCAATAAAGTTACTTTCTGTTCCTCAAAGACTGGTGTCCAGATTATTGGCAAGTCTGAGTGTGCCAGGCAAGGACCCACCTTCCCGGGTTCAGTAACACCTGGCCAACCAACTGGAAGAGATCCATATTTGTGCCCATTCCAAAAAAATGTGATCCAACAGAATGCAGAAATTATTGAACAATATCATTAATATTACATACAAGTAAAATTTTACTGAAGATCATTCAAAAGGAGTTGCAGCAGTACTTCGACAGGGAACTTCCAGAAATTCAAGGAGGATTAAGAAGACAACATGGAATAAGGGATATCATTGCTGATGTCAGATGAATCTTGGCTGAAAGTAGAAAATACCAGAAAGATGTTTACCTGTGTTTTGTTGACTCTGCAAAGGCATTCAGCTGTGTGGATCATAACAACTTATGGATAGCACTGGGAAGAATAGCAATCCCAGAATATTTAATTGTGCTCCTGTGGAACCTGTACATACACCACGACACAGTTGTTGGAACAGAATAAGGGGATACTGCATGGTTTAAAATCAGGAAAAGGGTGCATCAGGGTTGTGTTCTTTCACCATACTTATTCAATCTGTATGCTGAGCAAATAATCCGAGAAGCTAGACTATAGGAAGAAGAATGGGGCATCAGGATTTGTGGAAAACTCATTAACAACCTGCAGATGACAAACTTTGCTTGCTGAAAGTGAAGAGGACTTAAAGGACTTACTGATGAAGATCAAAGACTACAGCCTTCAGTATGAATTGTACCTCAACATAAAGAAAACAAAAATCCTCACAACTGGACCAATAAGCAACCTCACGATAAATGGAGAAAATATTGACATTGCCAAGGATTTCATTTTACTTGGATCCATGATCAATGCCCATAGAAGCAGCAGTCAAGAACTGAAATGATGCATCGTATTGGGCAAATCTGCTGCAAACAAATCTCAAAGATACCCCTTTAAGTGCTAAGGTGTACCTGACCTAAGCCATGGTGTGTTCATTTACCTAATGTGCATGGGAAAGCTGGAAAATAAATAAGGAGAATCAAAGAAGAATTGATGCCTTTGAACTGAGGTGTTGGCAAAGAATATTGAACATACCATGGACTTCCAGAAGAAGGAACAAATCTGTCTTGGAAGAAGTATAGCCAGAATGCTCCTTAGAGGCAAGGATGGCGAGACTTTGTCTCACATAATCTGGGCATGTTATTAGGAGAGACCACTCCCTGGAGAAGAACATCATGCTCAGTAATGTAGATGGTCAGTGAAAACGAGAAAGACCCTCAATGAGATGGATCGACAGTGGCTGCAACAACGGGATCAAACATAACAATTGTGAAGATGGCACAGGACCTGGCAGTGTTTCATTCTGTTGTACATAAGGTCGCTATGAGTGGCAACCGACTTCTTGTAGGTGCCGTAGAGTCAGAACCGACTAAAGGGCACCTAACAACAAGAACATTCTGACTATTAAGACTGTATGAGTTAAGAGTGATCATGGTCCAGTTTTCCTACTTGTGAGTCAAACAACATGGCTTTATCAATGTTAATAAAAGGCAGAGGATAATATGAGGCATTGGCTTAAGTGGTCAAGTGTCTGGCAGCAAGAGAATTGAAATTACAGACTGGGAGGTTGGTAATCAGGTTCTATAGTAGAGAATTATTCGATAAAATGCTTGCCTGTTACAACTTGAAAGGCAGCCCACATGCCTTGCTGGTCGTATACCTCTAGAGAAAGTGGTTCAAAAGAATCGAAGTGTTCGTTTTTTGTTAGCTGCTATTGGCTGCCTTTGGCAAGCTATGAGAAAATGAGGAGCTCAAGAAAGTCTTGAGTTGTTTGTTACTAACTATACGTGAAAAAAAATGTAAAGAGTACATTAACTTGAAACAATGAAAGTATTACTGTTTCTGGATGCAAACAGTGAAATATAAAATTGAAAACAGCTTCCAGCTTGTAAGATATTGTAAAACTTCAAAATTGAAAAGAGTGAATCATTTCTGTGGTAAAGATTAGATTAGGCATAAAGCCTTCCCGTTTATCGTTTAAGTTAGCCAAGGTAATTGCCATTATGTTGCCAAAATAGCATGGATGTGAGGAAGCAAAGAAATAAGGCTTCAGATACTTGCCTAAACAATAATCTTGGTTGTGGTTATTGGCACATGGTACTCACTAGAAGCAAATAGAACAAAGCCATACTAAGTTTATGAGAGAATATTATCGTCAGAGGACCATGTGCTTGAACTTAAAAGTCACTGAATATTCAAATCATAAAACAATATTTAGCATCCTGCACCAGAAGGAACAGGCTATGAACTAGGGAAGGCCCAAGAAGGGCGTATTTCTCATTGCTCACTTCAGAGCACTTCAAATATGAATATGGAAGATAATATCTTCTCAGTGGATAGAACCAATAGACAAGGGAGTTCCATACAAAAATCAAATCACAGACTAATCGAGGAACATCCCATACCCCATGATAGGGAATATTTATAAGGCCTACCTAGTGGAATTTCTGGATAGCTGCAGAAAAATGACTGCTATGTGTCTCCCATTCTTCCTCTTCTCAAATAGGATTTTCTGTTGTAATTATCCTGCCCTAATTGCACTATTGTATATTGGATGTGAAGACTTGGTGGCACAGTGTTTAAAAACTATGGCTGCCAACCAAAAGGTTGGCAGTTCGAATCCATCAGCCACTCCTTGGAAGTCCTATGGGGCAGTTCTACTCTGTCCTGTTGGGTCACTATAAGTCGGAATTGACTCAACACCAAAGGTTTTTTTTTTTTTTTTTTAATTATAGATATAGGGGGAGCAAATGCTCTTTATTGTCAAGTCACCAGACCAGAGTAGCCATATCAGAATGTAATAAAGAAGATCATACTCATATTGCATTAATATTCAATGGATGCAGCAACAAGATGAGAACTTTTTGAATGTATCATTCAGAAAGGAGGTAAGTATAAAAAGTATAAAACTGATATTGGGAACCAGATGAGTAGCCTGTGTCAGAGGCTGCTAAGGGTTCACCAAAAGCCATACACATGTGTATCTTTTCCTCTTGGGTACAGAGTTAGACCACATTTTTCTTTTAGGTTGCGCCACGTGACTGAATTACAGTCTGTGGAATGTAGGCAAAAGTGATGTGTGTTACCTCTAGACCTCACTCCTAAAACACCTCCCAAGTAACCTGCCCTGCTTTCTTTGTAATGAATCCACCAGAGGACTCCGATTCTGTAGCAGATGACAGAATGATGAGATAGAAGGAATCTCTATCCCTAAACCACCACTTGGAGAAGATCTGTTTTGCTCATGACAGACTGTTGTTGCAAGACCGAGAAATAAACTTCTGTTGTGTTAGCCCACTGAATTTTGAGATTATTTGTTACAGTAAAATGAGTACATTCTGACTAACATACTTTCTGAGTTAATTGTTCTATTTTGTTGATTGTTTTCCTAAGGTTATAGTCAGGTAAATAAGCAAAAATACATGTTCAAGATGTTAATTGAAGTTATGCTTACAATATCAATATTTTGAAAAATAACATATTTAGGTTACTGCTTAAATTATAGTTCTTCATATAATTGAATACAATGATGTGTATATCAATATGCAAATATATTTACACTATATTGTTCATTGAAAAGCTTTTATAATACAGTTGAAATAAAGATGCAATAGTTATTTGACACTGCATACACTAAATTGTTCACAGTGTGTGTTCTTAGGTAGTGAAATAATGGTCAAATTATCACTTTCTTCTTTATTCTCTTTAGTACTTTGAATCTTTTACCATTATCTTGAAATACTTTTATAATAAAAAATTTTAAAAAGTTCTTTTCTTTTTTTTAAAGTAAAATTAATCTTACCAGGCATATGAGGTTTCATTTGCACATCAAATCTGACTAATATAGATTGTGCCTTTCCCAAATCAGTTTTAATGAGACTGAATTTTTCAGGAAGATAGAAGAGTTTTTCCAATCACCAGAGCCTGCTTTTCTTTAACTATGTCGAGAGAACTTGGGGAAAATTAATGCCATCACTCTCCTGCACTGTTGGACTGATTATTTTTAGAACCATAAATCCAAGCCTTAGTGGACTCCTTTCAGAATTTTTGGAAACTATGAATTGACAGACTTTATTGTTTTAAAAACCCATGTGCAACTTCTCCAACCTTATTATCTTTAGTAAACCACCAAGGTCTAAGCATTAGTATCTAACTTCCATGCTCATTACTCTGTGGTCCACAATTTTGAGTGAAACTCACAATTCTCTTCCCCATCTGGATCCTTCCGTTATAACTGAGTAAGTTTTATATCTATATGGATGGTTCATCCAAAAATCCTGGTTCTGTGTTCTTTAACTTTTTCAGTCACTTTTCTCCATCCTACCTGGTACTTGTCATAACCTGAAGCTGCTTTCCTTCTGACATATAAGGTTCAAACTTCCGATTTTCTGGCAATCTTTTTTTTCCCCCTCTTACTTGCTGTTTACTATTGCTGCTATATCTAAACCTCTAACTCTTGTTTCTTGTATTTCATAAATCTCTTATTCTCCCGATATATCAGCTTCCTCTTGTCTTTGCCCACATTCCTATTTATGCTACGTTGTTGTCTATCTTGTAAACGTTCACCATCACCCTGCTTTATCCTGTCTTCTTGTCACACCCATCTAGCAAAACACTGAACCCTGGATGAATTTAACTGTGTAGCTTTTTTTGTGCCTGTGTATCCAGGATTCTCAACTCTTGTGCAAAATAATTCATATAATCAAATTAGATTGCTATCAGCATGAATTTGGGAAAACAATTCATTATCAACATGAATATGATATAAAAAATCTGAATTGAGCTTTTGATATTCTTAAGTAGTTATCTTGGGTGTCTTATATTCTTCAACTTCAAATTTCAATCTTTATGTGACTTTTCCTGCCAGATGTTGACATTTGACTCCAGTTTCCTTTTGGAAATGCTCTCTCCTTTGGCTTCCATGACTCTTCCCTCCCCTGGCCAAGTCTTCTCAGTCTCGTTTGTACTTTTGCTTACTCTTCAGTGTTGGTATGTTGGTAAAACTCAAGGTTATGTCTAAACCTATTAGAGGGTTAGACATAAACCTATTTCTGTTCTCATTCTGTATACATACTTGTTGTTGCTAGCTGTGGTCAAATTGATTCCAATTTATGGTGACCCTATGTGTTACAGAGTAGAACTACTCCACAGGGATGTCTTAGCTGTAATCTTAATAGAAGCAGATCACGAGACCTATCTTCTGAGGAGCCACTGGCTGGGTTTGGTTCGGCCAATCTTTAGGTTATCAGCTGAGTGCAAACCATTTGCATCACCTAGGGACCTTCCAATATACACACTACCTAGGCAATATTATCCATTTCCATGGTTTTAATTATACTTTATATGTTTAAGACTTTTAATTTTTTATCTCTAGTTGTATCTGCCTCCTAAGCAGCAGAGCTACATATTCAGTTGCAGACTGGATACCTTCACTTGGATGTCTTAGAGGTACATCAGCTACAACATGTTGCAAGATTAATTATTTCCTTGCCTCTAACACCAGATCTGTGTATTTTCTACCATAGTTCTATCCCCCTGCCCGTATCAGAAAGCTTAATATCATATTTGACTTCCCCTCTTTCTTTAAACACCAAGCTTTCTCAAGCAGTAATTATAAAATACTTGACATCTATAGTATATCAGGAACTGTGCTGGGCACCAGGTCAAGCATTGGGAACAAGAATAGGCTTTATTCCATCCTTAATGGAGCTAACATTCTGGTGTTGCATACAAATCACAACTATTAATTCTACAATCATGCAAAACTATAAAACATTACAAGTGTGATGGGTGTTGTGAAGGAGAAGGATGTAGCACTAAAACAGTGTAATTTAACTTAGGGATGTCAGGGAAAGATATCCTGAGGAAGTGAAGATTTGGCTGAGATGTAAAACAAGAGTAAGGACTTATCAGCTGAAAAGGAAAGAAAACAGTGTTCTACAAAGCAGTAAGAGTGTTAATGAAGGCCTTGTGGCAAGAAGAAGCATTGTCTGTTAGGACAGGGCCTTAAACCCAGTAGACTGGTGTGAGATGAGCTTATAGAGATATAGAAGGGATAGACTAAGTAAGCGCTTCATAGGTCTTGTTAAATGAACTTTATTTTTCTTTCTAGGAGACGGGAAGCTCTTGAAGCAGTTTAAAAGTGATGTGACATGATTATATTTGCATTTCAAAAAGATCAGCCTGTCTGCAGTATGGAGAACAGGTTACAGAGGGGCCAATGTAGATGAGTTTGAGATGTACAGTTAACTTTACTCAAAGACTTTGTTTTTTGTCCTTGCTTCCTAGGAGATAACCTCTAAATCCTTGAATTTTCCTGAGTGATTGGAATCTTTGTTATGCTAATGAGGTGACTGAGGGTGTGGGGCTCAAAAGACCCACCACATGATGTCATCTTGACCTCCCAAAGGAAGGGATGGGGAGTAGATACTGAGTTCAACCAGCTGGGCAATAATTCAATTAATCATGCCTATCTAATGAAAGGAAACCCTGGTGATGTATTGGTTAAGAGCTACGGCTGCTAACTAAAAGGTTAGCAGTTTGAATTCACCAGGCACTCCTTGGAAACCCTATGGGGCAGTTCTACTCTGTTCTATAGGGTCGCTATGAGTCAGAATCGACTCGATGGCAAAGGGTTTGTTTTTTGGGGTTTTTTTTGGTATGTAATGAAACCCCAGTTAAAACTCTGGATGCTGAACTTCAAGTGGGCTATTTAGTCAGTGACAAGCATTGATGCACAGGAGGGCAACACATCCTTTGGGACATGGAAACTAAGCATTGGGGATCCTACCAGACCTCATCTCTTCTTTATGCTGGTCCTGATTTATAGCCTTTATAATAAAACTGTAATCGTAAGAATAGCACTTTCTTCAGCTCTGTGAGTCTTACTAGCAAATTGTTGAGCCCAAAGGGGTAATGAGAAGCCTTGAATTTGTAGCCAACAGGCCAAAGGCTTGGGTGTCCTGGGGTACACTGAGCTTGTAGCTGGTGTTCTGAGAGGGTAGTGGGAACCCCAGAATTTGTAGTCAGCAGGTCATAAGTAAGGGGATTCTGGGGATGTCTGAGTTTTCAGCTGGTGTCTGGAGACTTGGGCAGACTTGGCAACCTGGAGGACTCCGTCCTTTAACTTGTGAGACCTGACCTAGTTCAGGGTGTTTAAAGCCGGAAGAAGAAAAACTACATTTTCAATTAGTGTCAGAGAAGATATTTAGAGTTGGTATTGAAGAAGTAACATGCATAAAGACACTTTAAAGAATTAGAAATCTGTGTCAGGGAGCCGTGCTGGCACAACGGTTAAGTACTCGGCTGCTAACTGAAAAGTTAGCAGTTCATACCCAACAGCCACTCCACAGGAGAAAGACCGGGTGATCTGCTTCTGTGAAGATTTCAGGCTAGGAAACCCTGCGGACCAGTTCCACCCTGTCACATGGGTGGTTGTAAGTTGGAATTGACTCAGTGGCAAAAAAACAACAACATCAGTTATTCAGACAAGAAAAGATGGTAACTGGGACCAGAGCAATTTCATTGAGAAATGGACCAAAGCAGAAAAACTTAAAAGATATTTAGGAAGAAAATTGATGGAATGTATTGATGACCTGGATATGGGGTAAGAAGGTAGGAGAAGAAGGTATCAAGGAAAAATCTGAGGTTTCTGGTTTGCATAATTGGGCACATGGTGGACTGACCTGTTAAATGTTCACAAGTCAGTCTCTTTCATTCTCTCACTTAGATCTCTACAACAGTTTTCTCACAGGTCTCCCAGACTTCCAGTTGCCCCTTGCCAATTTTTACCCCATTTTGCTCAGTATGCCCTTTCTAAACAAAACACCTACTTTTTAAAGTCTCTAGTTGATGCTCAGGAAAAAAACCCAAATTCTTCGTATTACCCTCAGAAGAAATCCTGTCTTGATCTGACCTTTTCTAGCGATTGGTCTTTCCTGATGACATATCCAAAGTAAGCCAGGCAAAGTCTCACCATCCTTGTTTCTAAGGAACATTTGGATTGCATTTCTTCTGAGACTATTTTATTTGTTCTTCTGGCAGTCCATGGCATATTCAATATTCATGCCAATATCACAATTCAAATGCATTAATTCTTCTTATGTCTTCTTTTTTGCTGTCTAGCTTTCGTATGCATCTGAGGTGATTGAAAAGACCATGACTTGGGTCAGGCTCACCTTAGTCATCAAAGTGACACCTTTGATTTTTAAAAGTTTAAAGAGGTCTTTTGTAGCAGATATGCCCAATGCAATACATCATTTAATTTCTTGACTACTGCTTCCATGGGTGTTGATTGTTTATCCAAGTAGAATGAAATCCTTGACAACTTCAATTTTTTCGCCATTTATCATAGTGTTGTTTATGGGTTCAGTTGTGAGAATTTTCATTTTCTTTATGTTCAGGTATAATCCACGCTGAAGGTTGTAGTTATTTGATCAATAAATCTTCAAGTTGCCTTCATTTTTGGCAAGCAAGGTTGTGTCATCTGCATATTGCAGGTTGTTAATGAGTCTTCCTCCAATCCTAATGCCATGTTCTTCACATAGTCTGACTTCTTGCATTATTTGTTCACCGTACAGTTTGGATAAGTAAAGTGAAAGGATACAACCCTGCCACACATACTTTTCCAATTTTGAACCACACAGCATCCCCTTGCTCTGTTTTAGTGACTGCCTGTCTTGATCTATGTGCAGGTTCCTCATGAACACATTAGGTGTTCTGGAATTCCCGTTCTTCTTAATGTTATCCATAATTTGTTATGATCTACACAATTAAATTTTGTCTGTGAGGAAAGTGAGACTTTGAGAGGTTAAGTAACTTATTCAAGATCGTTTTTGTAACTGCTGTAGTAAGGAGCAGAGTCGGGATTTGAATCCGGACATGCTATCTCCAGAGTTTCTGTTCTTATCCCCTACACTGTATTGTCTCTCAATCTCAATGTCATCTCAATGACATGGAGTAATAGGAAGACCCTTCTTTCCTATATTAGGCGTGGGAAGGAGTGCACAAAATCTGCAGAACATTAGACAATACCAGTGCATATTTTCCCCCAAATAACACAAGCTCTAAAACTTTACATAGTTTCTAGATTATAGTCCTGAGTATGAGAACAAAAAAGAATCTTTTCCAGGCTCTAGTATAAGAATAGATGAGTTGAGCTCATATGAAGAAGAAATGAGGGAAAATAGAAAAGAAATTGAAAACATTTTGGACCACCTCCAAATTCCTGTGCATCATTCTTCAAGTATCAATAAGTGCAGTATGAGCAGGATGAGGAGCTGCGTGCCCCTAACTTTTATTTGAGAGAGTACTGATAACTTCTGATGGAATGATTATCATTTGCTGTTTATGTCGAGGCCTATGTTTTAGAGGTATTCTTCAAGTTATACAAAATGGGTAGAAGAGTGGTTGAGTGATGTCTTTTTTCTCTGGGATATAATATTATCTGTTCACAATTATGGATAGCAATTATATGCAAATGTTATAAAATCGTTATAGTTTTGGCAATAAGAGGCAATGGCTAGCAATAATCGTTATTTCAATTACATAATTGTTCTGCAAATGCCAGACAAAAAGTAGTCTTTTTTTTAGTTCCCTCACTTTCTTCTCTGTAGTAGATGAGCCAAATTTTACACTGACCAGAATAGGTTTTCTGTTTTATGATGTGGTGCTTCAAATAAAGGAAAACATAATAATGCTACAACCTACAAGGATGGCTGATAAGGAAATAAAGGCTATATCTGTCTTTTGATTTATTTATTTTTTCAACAATTTATTTACCAAAGAAATCACAACATTCTGATATTTTCTTATGTTAATTAACTAATTGATTCATATATTCATTTAACAAATATTTACTAAGCTTCTTCTATGCACTAAGCACTCTTCCTAGTGATGGGAATCCAGTGATTCACAAGACAGACATAAGTTCTTGCCCTCATGGAGCTTACATTCCGGTGGGGAAGATAAAAAAATAAACAAAAGATTTAAGTAAAATATATAGTATGTTGTTGTTGTATGCTGTTGAGTTGATGTTGACTCATAGCGACACTTTAGGACAGAGTAGAACTGCCCCCTAGGGTTTGCTAGGTTGTAATCTGCAGAAGCAGATGACCACGTCTTTTTTCCTGCAGAGCAGCTGGTGAGTTCCAAATTCTGACCCTTTGGTTAGTGGCCAGGCACTCAACCATTATGCCACCAGGGCTTCTTTATAGTATGTTAGATGAAGAAAAAGAAAGCAAAGGAAGAAAATAGTGAATGCTGGTGGGAGGAGTAGCAATTTTTAAAAATGTAGTCAGGGAAGTCTTTATGGTGATGGTGTTATAGGAGTGAAGATTAAAGGAGAAAAACAACATACACGTATAGGGAAAAAACTTCCCAGTAAAACAAATAGCAAATAGTATTACCATATGTCAGGGAAACAAGTGTGCTAGTGTGCCTGGAGCAGAAAGAGCAACATCAATGAGGTAAGAAGTAACCAACATCTAGGTCTAGGACATTTTACTGTTGAGTGAGCTGGTATGCCAGAGTAGCATAGTGACGTCATCTGAAGTATTTTTACAGGATCACTCTAGTTCCAGTTTTATATAGCTGCTAGAACATTAGTATAGACAACAAATGATAGTGATGGAATTTGGCCAATGAGAAATGGTTAGATTTGGGAATATGTTGATGATTAAAAACTATAGAACTGAATGTGAACTGTGAGAGCAAATGAAAATCAAGGATGACTCAAGTTTTTTGGCCCGAATAACTGGAATCATGCTATTTGCTATAAGCTGACATGAAGAAGAATAGAAAATGGTGATTTTTTTTTTTTTTTTTGAGAAGTTCAGGAGTTTGATTTTGGACATGTTAGATCTGAAATGACTATTAGGCATTCAAGTGGAAATGTCAAGTAAGCAGTTGGTCATAAAAGTATGAACTTCAGAGAAAATATATGGCCTTATATTATAAATCTGGGAGTCATCGTCATACAGATGGAATTTTCCACCAATTGGAAGATATCATCAAAGGAGTGCAGACATAACCTGTGGTGTCTAATATGATAGCCACAGCAACATGTGGATGTTGAGCACTTGAAATGTGGCTACTCTCCATTGAGATGTACTGTAAGTGTGAATTACACACTGGATTCAAAAGACTTAGTATGCAAAAAAAAAAAAAATCTAAAATATTTTACTAATATTTTATATTGGTTTGATGTTGAAATGAGAATATTTAGATACATTGGATTAAATAAATGTATTCTTAAAATTAATTTCACGTGTTCCTTTTTATTCTTTAATGTGACTACTGGAAATTTTATAATTACATATGTACCTTGTATTTGCAGCTCACATATTTCTACTGGGTGGTGCAAATATAGAGAAAAAAAGGTCCAAGAATTGAGTTTTGGGATTCCTAGATTAAGATGTTCACAAGATGAGGAGGAAGTAGATTGCAATGGGGTAACTAGTGATTTGGGAAGAATATCAGGGGAGTGTTGCATCCATGGGAAAAAATATCTCCAGGAAAAAGAGGTGATCTACCATGTCAAATGTTTAATTGACTATGATACCACAAATGAAATTAGGGT
The DNA here is from genome assembly GCF_000243295.1 of Trichechus manatus latirostris. Classification (NCBI taxonomy): domain Eukaryota; kingdom Metazoa; phylum Chordata; class Mammalia; order Sirenia; family Trichechidae; genus Trichechus; species Trichechus manatus. The sequence goes on along the minus strand of NW_004444275.1, from coordinate 318,972 downwards.
TGAGAATTTACAATTGGCTTAGTGACATGAAGATCAGTTGTAATGGGACGAGAACAATTTCTGTGGAGTTTTAGGGTGTAAACCTAACTGAAATGTTTATAAGAGAGAATTAGAGGAAAGAGATTGGAGGAAGTTAATGTAGAAAATTCTTTTGAAGTGTACTGGATAAAAGAGAGGAAAGAAATTAGGTGGTAGGTAGAGGTGGCAGCGCAGTGGGGTTGAGATGTCTTTTTAGGAAGGCAGAAGTAACAGCATGTTTTTTTGCTGATGTGGATGATACAGTACAGAGGAAATAAATGTTCATGTAGGAGAATTCCTTTTGTGATTTCCTGATTAGTCTACAAGGGTTGGGATATAGAGCAAAATGCAGTTGAGTATTAGCCACTGACTTGCTTATATTTTACATAAATCCCAGGCAGGATCGTGACAAAGGATAGCTGCATGGAGATGATTTTTTACTTAAGAATAAACTCTGACTGGAAATGAGAGTTTGAGATTCTCCTTTTAAAAATGTGAAGGCATAAGATATGAAAGGAAAGTAGTTTAATAGTAAAAAGGTTCAGAGCTTTTATGTGAAGATCTGTCTTTAATGCATACACAATAAAAATTTATTCTTGGGGAATTACAGATTAGTGTGTTCCACAATATTAGTTATTTTGTTTGAATGGGTGGTAAATTCTAAGGGAAAGTTATGATTAAAGACAACAATGAGGTTTCATTTCAGCAATGATAGATGACACTTTGACTTTTCTCTGCCTTACTATCATGGAATCTTTGAAGGTTTTATTTTCACTACTGATTGGAGTTTTATTTTGTAATTAATAGTGAACATAATATTAATTCTGACTGCGGAACAGACCATCAATTGCTCATATGCAAGCTCAAGTTGAAGCTGAAGAAAATTAAAACAAGTCTACAAAAGCCAAAGTATGACCCTGAGCATATTCCATCTGAATTTAGAGACCATTTCAAGAAGAGATTTGATGCTTAGAGCACTAATGATGGAAGACCAGATGAGCTGTGGAACGATATCAAGGGAATCATACATGAAGAAACAAAAGGTGATGAAAAAGACAGGAAAGAAACGAAAGACCAAAATGGACATCAGAATAGACTTTGACGCTTGCTCTTGAAAGTAGAGTAGCTAAAGCAAATGGAAGAAATGATAAAGTATAAGAGCTGAACAGAAGATTTCAAAGGGCAGCTGGAGAAGACAAAGTAAAATATTACAATGAATGTGCAAAGACCTGGAGTTAGAAAACCAAAAGGGCAGAACATGCTTGGCATTTCTCAAGCTGAAAGCACTGAAAAAAAATTCAAGCCTTGAGTTGCAATGTTGAGGGATTCTATAGGCAAAACATTGAACTATGCAGGAAGCTTCAAAGGAAGATGGAAGGAATACACAGTCACTGTACCAAAAAGAATTGGTCTATGTTCAACAATTTCAAGAGATAACATATGATCAAGAACCGATGGTACTGAAGGAAGAAGTCCAAACTGCACTGAAGACATTGGTGAAAAACAGAGCTCCAGGAATTACTGAACAACCGTTGAGATATTTTGACAAATGGATGCAATGCTATAAGTACTCACTCTTCTATTCTATGCCAAGAAATTTGGAAGACAGAGACCTGGCCAACAGATTGGAAGAGATCTATGTTTGTGCCCATTCGAAAGAAAGGTGATCCAACAGAATGTGGAAATTATCAAACAAGATCATTAATATGACATACAAGTAAAATTTTACTGAAGATAATTTAAAAGTTGTTGCAGCACTACGTCCACAGGGGACTACCACGAATTCAAGCCAGATTCAGAAGAGGATGCGGAACAAGAGATATCATTGCTGATGTCAGATGAATTTTGGCTGAAAGCAGAGAAAAAAGAAAGATGTTTACCTGTTTTATTGACTATGCAAAGGCATTCAATTGTGAGAATCATAACATACTATGGATAACATTGTTAAGAATGGGAATTCCAGAATACTCAATTGTGCTCATGAGGAACCTGTACATAGACCAAGAGGCAGTTGTTCCAACGGAACAAGGAAGTACTGAGTGGTTTAAAATCAGAAAAGGAGTGTGTGAGGATAGTATCCTTTCACCATGCTTATTCAATCTGGACACTGAGCAAATAATCTAGGAGACCAGGCTATATGAAGAAGAACATGGCATCAGGATTGGAGGAAGACTCATTAACAATCTGGGAAATGCAGATGACACAATCTTGTTCACTGAAAGCTAAAAGGACTTGAAGCACTTACTGATGAAGATCTAAGTCTATAGCCTTCAGAATGAATTACACCTCAAGATAAAGAAAACAAAAATCCTCACAATTGGACCAATAAGCAACATCATGATAAATGGAGAAAATATTGAAGTTGTCAAGGATTTCATGTTACTTGGATCCATAGTCAATGCCCATGAAAGCAGCAGTCAAGAAATCAGACAACTTATTGCAAAAGACTTCTTTAAAGCATTAAAAAGCAATGTTGTCAATTTGAGGACTAAGTGTACCTGACCCAAGCCATGGTATTTTTAATCACATCATATGCATGGAAAGCTGGACAATGAATAAGAAAAACCCAAGAAGAATTGATGCATTTTAATTACGGTGTTTGTGAAAAATATTGAATATACCATGGACTGCCAGAAGAACGAACAGATCTGTCTTGGCAGAAGTACAGCCAGATGCTCTCTAGAAGCTAGGATGGAGTTACTTTGTCTCACATACTTTGCACATGTTATCAGGAGGGACCAGTCCCTGGAGAAGAACATCATGCTTGGTGAAGTTGAGAGAGGGTCAGCAAAAAAAAGAGGAAGACCCTCAACGAGATGAATTGGCATAGTGGCTGCAACAATGGACTCACATAGAAAAAATTGTGAAGATAGGCAGGACTGGATAATGTTTTGTTCTGTTGTACATAGGACTACTATGAGTCAGAACTAATTTGATGGCACCTAATAACAGCAGCAATAAACAAATTTTTACATGACAACCAGTATAAAACTATAGTTTCTTAAAGATGAAGGAAAAAGACTAACACAATTGCGAAATAAAAAAAAATTTAGCTTTTGTAAAAAGGAAACAGAGTCCAGGTTTTGCTTCTTCAGTGCCAATTAAAGAGCTAAGCATCCAAAAACACTGTATTTTTCTGAATGCTTGCTTTCAAGAGAAGAGTAATTACCATAATACATATTTTCATTATTTAATTGATTAATTTTTAATTCGACATCTATTATCAAATATTAAACTCCTAATGTTACGATACAAAAGTGGATGAAGACCACTTTTCTGATGCTTATCCATAAGCAGAAGTGTCACTGTTATAAACAAATAGTTAATATAATAACAATAACATTGAGCATCTGTTTTTTGTGAGGCACTATAATATATGATCGTGTCCCTGGGTGGCACAAACAGTTTGTGCTTGAATTTTAGTCTTATGGTTGGCAGTTTAAAACCCACAGGGCAATCTGCTTCAGTAAAGATTACAATTAAAAACAAACAAACGAACTATGGAGTAATTCTACTCTGTAGCACTTGAGGTCGCCATGATGGCAGCAGGTTTGTGTTTTTCTTTTTATAATATATGATGATCAACTCTTAAAACAACCATGCAACGTTGTTGTTGTTGTCGTCGTTAGGTGCCATTGAGTTGATTCCAATTTATAGATACTCTGTGTGTAACAGAATAAAATGTTCCCCGGTCCTGTGCCACCCTCACAATCCTTGCTCTACTCAATCAATTATTGCAGCCACTGTGTCAATCCATCTCCTTTGGGGTTTTCCTCTTTTTATATGACTGTCTACTTTAGCAAGCATGACGTCCTTCTCCAGGAATTGGTCTCTCCTGATGCATGTCCAAAGTGAGAAGAAATCACTCCATCCCTGCTTCTAAGGAGCATTCTGACTGTTTGTTGGTAGCTCTGGTAGTCCATGGTATATTCAATATTCTTTGCCAATACCATAATTCAAAGGCATTAATTCTTCTTTGATCTGCCTTATTTATTGTCCAGCTTTTGCGTGCATATGAGGCCATTGAAATGCGTATGAGGCTTGAGTCAGGCACATCTTAGTTATCAAAGGGACGTCTTTTCTTTTTAAGATTTTAAAAGAGGTCTTTTGCAGCAGATTTACCCAATGCAGTGGCGTCCTTTGATTTCTTTCTTTCTTTTTGTTTTTAATTTTATTAAGTGTTTGATGAAAGTTTGCATAGCAAATTAGGCTCCCATTTAACAATTTCTGTACATGTTGTTCAGTGACATTAGTTAGTTTTCTACATTGTATCCACAATTTCCATATTTCTGTCTGGTTGTTCTGCTTCCGGTAATCCAGTTTCCTCTCCCATTCCCACCCCCAACATTCTCATATATGCTTTAGGGTGAATGTTGACCTTTTCGTCCCATATAGATGATTTTTTTAAAGGAGCTCAGTGCTTACAGGTGATATTGTTTATTTTAAGAGACAATCTGTTATCTAGCTGAAAGGTGATCTCCAGGACTATTTTCAGTTCATATTTTAAAGGATTCTTCAGGCTGATGGTCTCAGAGGTTCCTCTAGTCTCTACTGGTTCAGTAAGTCTGAACTCTTTGTTTTGTTTTTTTTAATAAGAATTAGCGTTTTGCTCTATACATTTCTCCCATTCTATCCAGGACCACCCATCCTGGTTAGAGTGATGGGTATCAGTAACCAGGCATCATCTAGTTTTTCTGGTCTCAGGATAGATGAGGCTGTGGTTCATGTGGTTTATTAGTTCTGTAGACCAGTTTCTTCTTTGAATCTTTGATTTCCTTATTTCTCTTTCGCTCTAGATGAGTAGAGACCAATAGTTGTATCTTAGATGGACCCTCGAAAGCTTTTAAGACCCCAGACGCTACTCACCATACTAGGATGTTGTGTCAGTTGACCGAGTTGTCCCATGAGACCATGGTCGTAAGCCTTCAAAACGAGTAAACCCATCCTGCAAGGTGTCTGGCTATGTCTGGGAGGTAACCATGACACATATGAAAATATGTGTAGCAGAGGCAAACATGTATATATCTATGCCTCCAGATACACCTATATATGCACATGTATATATATACACCTTGTTATACACATATATGCATGTATATCTGCCTATGTAACCACTCATGTACTTTTTTGGTTATTATTGCTGTTGTTGCCAAATTGTATACGTTATAGCATTTACCAATAAGGTCCCTTAATCTTGTGTATTTTTTATTGTCATCATTTACCTGGGTTAGGTTGTGCATACTTCACCCACATTTGGTATTGCCTTTATAACAAGTGTTTACAGTCTAGAGAGTGATTCTCCCTCCTGCCTCCCCCTATGCCTGGTAACTACCAAAGAACATTGAAGATATACAGAATGTATTTTTGTCTTTTTATAAACATGGTATCATCTAATATTTGTCCTTTTGTTCTTGACTTATTGACCTCAGCGTAATGTCCTTCAGATTCATCCTTGTTAGAAGATGTTTTGTGGACTCCAATTATTCTTTTTAGTTGTGTAGTATTACATTGTATCTATGTACCACATTTTGTTTATCCATTCATCCATTGACAGGTACTTAGATTGTTTCCATCTTTTTGCTATTGTGAATAATGCTGCAATGAACATAGGCATGCATTTGTCTATTTGTGTCACTGCTATTTAGGTCTCTAAGGTATATACCTAGGAGTGGGGTTGCTGGATCATAAGGTATTTCTATTTCTAGCTTTTTAAGGAAGCACCATATCATTTTCAGTAGTGGTTGTACCATTTTACAATCCCACCAGTAGTGGATAAGGGTTCCTATCTCCCCACATCCTCTCTAGCCTTTGTTGTGTTTCTGCTTTTTTGATCAGTGTCATTTTTGCAGGGGTGAGATGGTACCTCATTGTAGCTTTGATTTGCATCTTTCTAATAGCTAGTGCTTGTGAGCATCATTTCATGTTTTTGTTGGCCACTTGAATGTCCTCTTTGGTGAAATGTCTGTTAATGTCCTTGGCTCATTTTTTAATTGAATTGTTTGTCTTTTTGTTGTTGAGTTGTTGAAGTATTCCATATATTTTAGAGATTAGATCCTTATCAGATAGATCATTGCCAAAGACTTTTTCCCAATCTGTAGGTTCTCTTTTTACTCATTTATAAAGTCTTTTGATAAGCATAAGTGTTTGATTTTTAGGGAGTCCAAGTTATCTTATTTGTCTTCTGTTGCTTGTACATTTGAAGTTGTGTCTGGTATTCCATTACTGAAAAAAATCTGTGTTCCATAGTTTTGTACCTATATTATCTTCCAGGGACTTTATAGCTTTAGCTTTAACTGTTAGGCTTTTGATACACTTTGAATTAGTTTTTGTATATAGTGTTAGGTATGGATTCTGTCAGCTTTCTGCAAATGGATATCTAATTTTGACAACACCATTTGTTGAAAAGAATATTTTTCCCCCATTGAGTGAACTTTGACCCCTTGTTGAAAATGAGCTTCCCATAGATGGATGGATTTACTTCTGAGTTCTCAGTTCTACTCCATTGGTCTTTGCGTCTGTCATTGAACCAGTATCAGGCTGTTTTTGATACATCATTTGATTTCTTGACTGCTGCTTTTATGGGCATTGATTGTAGATCCAAGTAAAAGGAAATCCTTTACAACTTCGAACTTTTCTTCGTTTATTATGATGTTACTTATGAGTTCAGTTGTGAGGGTTTTTATTTTCTTTATGTTATGGTGTAATCAATAATGAAGGCTGTAGTCTTTGATCTTCCGTAAGTGCTTCAAATTCTCTTCACTTTCAGCAAGTTTGGTTATATCATCTGAATATCACAGGTTGTTAATGAGTCTTCCTGCCATCTTGATGCCTCGCGCTTCTTCATATGGTCCAGCTTCTTGGGTTGTTTGTTCAACATACAGATTGACTAACTTTGGTGAAAGGATTTATCCCTGACACATACTTTTTCTGATTTTAAACCATGCAATATCCCTTTGCTCTGTTCTCCTGGTCTATGTACAGATTCTGCATGTGCACAATTAAGTGCTCTGGAATTCTCATTCTTTGCAATGTTATCCATAAGTTGTGAAGCTCTAACAATCAAATAACGTGGAATGTAAGTATTGCATTTTATCAGTAAGGAAACTCATAACGTAACTTATCAAAATCAACTCTGCTAAGAATGTGGCAGAAATAGAATTTGAACTCAGTTTGGGTTAGTTTCCAAACTTACATTTTTTTCCTCCAATCCACATTCCCCTTGAAAAGCAAATAGAATAATAAAAACAAGCACCATTATCTACTACTGAGTCAATAAATTACCCCAAATCTTAGTGACTTAAAACAACACTTAAATCTCACAGTTTCAGTCTGTCAGAAATCTTGGAGTTGCTTTGCTGGATTCTCTAACTCTGATTCCTTCTAGACTGCAATCATGGTGTCAGCTGGAGCTTCGAGCTGCAGTTATCTCAAGGCTCAGCTGGAGGTAATTTCACCTTCAGGCTCACTCATGTGGGTATCGGCAGAATTCAGTTAATTTAGGGCTGTTGCACTGAGAAAAATCTGTTTCTTATAAGCTGTTGGCCAGAGGCTTTGTTGGCACATGGGCCTCTCCGTAGAATATCTCACAACATGGCAGCTTCCTTCATCAGATTGAGCAAGTGAGAGAACAAGAGAGGGCTAGCAAGATGAAACTAGAATCTTTTTGTAAAAAATATATTTAGATAATATGTTCTATGACTTTGACCATGTTCTATGTATTAGAAGCAAGTCACCAGGTTTAGCTCACACTAAAAGGGAGGGGATTACCATGAGGTAGGCATCACTGAGAGCTATTTTGGAAGCTGCCTACTACAAGGTGTACACAAAATATGATAGTAGCTCAGAGAAGAAGCCATTAAATCTGTTGGGGTCCAGCACAACTAGATGGTGCCAGGATATCACCACCGACTGCTCTGACAGGGATCACAATAGAAGGTCCCAGACAGAGAGGGAGAAAAACGTAGGACAAAATTCAAACTCACACACACAAAACAAACAAACAAACCAGACTTACTGATCTGAGAGATCCTCAAGAAACCCCTAGAGTATGGCCCTTGGACACCTTTTTGACTCAGTACTGAAGTCACTCCTGAGGTTCACCCTTCAGCTAAAGATTAGACAGACCCATAAAACAAACAATAATCTACGTAGTTCAACCATGTATATGACCTAAATGGGCACACCAGTCCAGAGGCAAGGACGAAAAGGCAGGAGGGGGACAGGTAAGCTGGATGAATGGAAATGGGAAACTTAAGGTGGAGAAAGGGAGAGTGTTGACATGTTATAGGGTTGGCAACCAATGTCACAAAATGATTTGTGTATTAATTGTTTAATGAGAAACTAATTTGCTCTGTAAACTTTCACCTAAAACACACACAAAAAAAAAATTTTGGGCAAGAGTACAAAAGGAGCAAGAGGCTTTGTTTCTTGATTTGTAGGTTGAAGTTTGTATAGTAGTTAGGTTATTTGGCTTTATAGATTTATTTTTTCATATAGGAGAGGATGGTTGAAATGCAAAAGAGAAGGGGAAAGGCATTTTTGGATACTGGAGCAATCTATGAAAACATGATGAGTCATAAAGCTATTGAGGCAAGTTGTAGATGAGATTGCAAAACAGCAGACCTTAAATTTTTGGGAGGTCTTGAACCCATTTGAATAGTTGATCAAAAAGTAATGATACTATTCTCAGAAGAAAATTGCACATAAGTACATTTGTTACTTTTCTGAGATTATACATGGACCTATGTTAATAACCAACAAAAACCACTCATGGTTAATTAGGAAAGGGGTAAATTTTGAAGGATATCCTTGCTAGAACATTGGGATTTTATTCTATGGGCAACGGCCAGCCTTTGAAGAAAGTTTGAGGAGAGTGAGCTGATGAATTTCACTAATAATGGGTTCAATGTCATTAATTTATTACGGGAAAGAGGCAAGTTATGAAACTATTGTAGCAACCTAGGAGAAAAGATAAAGAGATCTAATGAGGGCAATGATGTTAAGTGAGGAGAAAGAATAAACTCTAGGAGGTTTACTCAATAGAACTTGTTGACCGTTTTAAAGCTCAGGGAGATACAGAAAGGAAAATGACTTTACATTTATGGTTTAGTAGTTGGGCAGTAACATTTAGAAAGCGATGACACTTTTGGGATAAGAACAAAGAATTTATCAACATGTTGTGTGTGCTCAGAAACAAATATACTAATTTTTCTTAGAAATAAAAGAATGCCATTTGTTTGCTGGCCATGCCCTCCCCCAACGAGGCACCCTCACAAGGGCTACCTTGCCAGTTCTCTTCCACATGATGCAGTTAAAAAAAAAAAAAAGAAAATTAGCATAGCATGCTTATGAAAATACCTTATGGGGGCAGGGTGTGCCTGGCAAACAAGCGCAGAAAGTGTGTGTTATTTGCTTAAAAATATGGGAAATGTAATACTGAAGAGAAATACATGTTTGTACTGGTTATTTGCAACATTTTTTAAGTAAAACATTTTCCTGGGATAAAAAAGAAATCATGCCCCACAACGGTACCTGGTGGAAATCAAAGTAGACAAGGCCTGTTTAAGATAGAAATGAGATATAATAATGCTGAGGGTACCCAGTGATTCTCTTAGAAGCTGTAGACTAAATTAATTAATTGGATTGCACTTCTCAATTAAATTAATGAGGTTTGCAGACAGAAAGCACTCCCTCTTTGTTATTCCTCTTTGACAGTCAGTTGACTTGTGTCAATGATTTTAAATTACCTTAGACACAGGGTCACCCCTCTCATTTCATTCTTTCCTTCTTGTACCTCACCATCCACCTCCCTTTGAAAAACCCAGTGGCCTAGGGTGGATAAGAAGAACAGAAAGTAATGCAAGTATGAATTGCTTTCCTCTTCCTGGCAATGACAAACTGGTGTTCTTTTAAGAATTGTGGCCTTGAGGATGACTAGGTTTAGGCATTGGAAATCAGTTCCTTGCCCTTCTGTCCTCTAGCCACCTTCCTTAACCCCTGCCAGGTTTAGAGGTTATAATTTAGAGAGCAATACTTTGGCCCTCATAGAAACATGTCACAGTAACAAAATGTCATATGAATTCTGATTTTTTTTTTTGAGCTTTGGCCTGATTATGACCTCAATTTAATTCACTAAGAATGTTAGGGCCATTTGGCTGAACTATCTACAATAAAACACATGTTTACAGAGTTCTTATGTTAAGAACACAGAAATGAATATAGCATATTTATAAGCTATGACTTCTCTCTTTGAGGACTGTGAACCCAGTAGAAGTAGTAAAAGTATATAAATAATTATGAAGAAAGAATATTAGAACCACAATATAAATATAAGTAAAGCGTTATGGAGGTCTAGCAAAAGGATCTTATGCTAACACATTTGATTTGGCTAATTAGATTTTTTTGGAGTAATTTGGTGACAATGCATATAATATTCCACTTTAATATATGAATGATACCCTGGTGACTTTCTAAATACTAATCTAAACAAAGAAGAAAGAAGATCTAAAGGAACAGGCCATGCTTTGTTAGTAAAATGTTCCGTGGCATACATTTGTCTTTTTCTTCCTAAGATGCACATCTATGCATTTTAAATCTATTTCCTGGAAAAACACTTTAGCGCTTATTTCCATACATAATTCAATGAATGAGGTCAATTCTGACATTTAAAAAATTTGACAACAGTTGCTAAAAAAAGTTTTCAGGAAATAATATTGCCAGATATAGAAAAAACATAGTCATCACTTAACTGTTAGAAATTCTACATGTCCTACATTTTCCCAGACCACAAGATATGTACCAACAGACTGACAAATGTGTATTTTATATTTCTAGATTTATTATTCTCATTTACATGTGGTAATACGAATATATTTTTCACTCTGTAGAAATTTAGAAAATAACTGCCCTTCTGTATTGCTCATCTAATTTAATTTAAAAAAAAAAAGAGGGAGAGAGAAACAGAATGAGAAGAATGGTAGAAAGTGGGAGGGAGAAGAAAAAAAACAAAGAAATTTAAAGTAAAACGTTACCCTTCAATTTTATGTTAAGTTTTCATTTAACCTACTAGCGCCTTGATTGAAACTAAAATGTCCATCACAAATACGAGTGTGTCTTTGTTCCTAACAATTTACAGCATTTTATGGCCTTTTCATAGCATCATAAATGTCATAATGGCCAAAAGTTCCATGAAATGTCATAAAATGACATCAATTACAGTTATCATCTAGGTCTATGTCTGGAAAACAATTTCTGGCTCATGCTCAGGTAACATTGTGTTTTTGCATTTCAAAATCTGTGTGTACTACAACACTGAGTTAATTAACTTTGCTCTATTGTCCAAATGTACTGTCATTCTCACTCAAAAATTAATTCATTAGTCTGGAGGGTACATACATATCTGAATTAAGTATTTTGCAATTACAATGCTGTTAATTCTAGAAATATCAGCTATTTAAAGATTCTAAAAATCTCTTCTTAACAACAAAGCACTTTGGCATAATAATGCTTTATAATTAAAATTTCATTTTCAATATTAGGGCATGTGCTGTTCTGGGATTTATTAAGGTATGTGAGGTTTTATCACAATGTTCACATTCAGTAAAGAATATCATCTTCCTTGGCCAAATCTCCCAATGTCTAGTGCGTGCCAGAATGTAGTTTGATGATTTTCTAAATGTGAGTAAGCAGAAAGGGAAAAGATCATAATGATGCTATTCACAGAATTGTGCTGCTGACACTTGTATTACTAAACCAGTTTCCACATGTTGGTTTTACTGCTTTCTTTTGATCCAGCTAGAAATTTAGCTTGCACAGTTTAAGCTAAGAAGCAATTTTTTTTAAATGAATTTTTAATTTATATCAATATTTTTAAGCATATACTTTTTTCTGAATCCAAACAAGGGAATGACACAGCCCATTGACTGTGGTTTTTTGTT
>NW_004444275.1:279237-299033 GCF_000243295.1 Trichechus manatus latirostris | reverse complement strand
ATTGTTGATTCTCTGTTTGGCTTAGTTTTTCGGATCTTTGTTGTGGAGGGACGGCGTGGTGCTTCTGCCTAGACCGCCATCTTGCTGGAGTCCCATTGACTGTGTTTTGATGCACTTACCCATTTATCCAACAAGTGTTTTTTGAGCCCCTACTGCATCTGGGCATTGTGGCTTGGACAAAGAAACCAACATGATAATTGGTATTTTTGTCTTCATTACACATATCCAGAAACTCAGAAAACAAACATGTAATTAATTATAAGTACAGTTCTAAGTGTCTTACTTAGGTAAGCTACAGCAGTTTGTACAAAATACTGTATGCTATCCTAGACTCATAGAAGAATAAAAATTGAAATACGTGAACTAGCATTTTCAATTCTGCAAGCTATTCTTAGTCCTTCTTACTTCTTAGTGACATTTCCTTGCTCCTTATTATGAATAAATTATAGGCAAACTAACCCAATGTTTCCTTCCTTGTAGGAGTGCTTCTTTGTGGACAACCAACATAACTGTAGAAATGGACACTTAGTTACTCTTGATTTTCCAATCTCGCTTAGCATATTCCTTCCTGTAGGGACAGTAATGAGTAATCAAATAGTAATGCGCATCCTGAGTTTTTGCATCTATCCAACTGTCTCTCTTATACCCACTCCCTTAGAAAAACAGTTGTTTATTTCTTTCAACACACAGGTAAAGAAAGATTCACCACTTGGTTGATCACCATTCCCCAACGTGACACACAATCGTCATTAATAAATTAACTGGCACATCCCAAAATATAAGCTGTAAGTAGTTACTTTTTTTTTTTTTCCATAGAAACATGGTCCAGTCCATTTGGCATACTTCTACGTGCAAGGATGTATTTTCCTGAAATTATTATTTGTTTTAATGCAGACAGATGCTAAAATTATTTTTAAAATTTTTTTGTTTAGGTTGTACAAAAGTGTCAAAGTAATGGGATTTGTCATTCTGGAAGCTTATGTGTTTAGACAATGAATTTTAAGACAAATATAGGTGCATAGCTTACTATAATGCCCCAAGAGAAAATTCTGAAGCCTAACTCAGCAACAATAGTCAGACATTATATAAGCTAATTTATATATTCGGTGGGGGGAAGGGTGTAGGGTATTACTACAATGCTCGAGGCACTTTATAATGTGAAAAATACAGTGAGAAAACTTGTCAACCTAATGTTTCAATAATTCTAAGTATATATGTCAATGATTCTCTTGACTTCAATCTCTATGAAATGGATCTTTATTTAATCATCAAAGAAAGGATTGGAAGAAAAGAGTCTGTTTAAGGGTTTTGTAAATTTCTGAAACTTCCCATCCATATACATTTACCTAAAATCTGTCTGTTGTGTCAATATAATTTCTTTTCCAATTTTTTTTCTTTTTTGTAGACGTTTAGCATATCATAAAAAAACTCTTACATTTAGCTAACTTAAACTTTGAACTTACTTCAAATCCTAAACACTAAACACTCTGTGGCAAGAGTCTCTGATCCAGAAAACAAACAACAACAAAAAAAAACCATAGAAACATTTAAGTACTTAGAGAAAAGGTTATCGGACAATGATAAATGAGATATTTGGTCTTGCATGACGAAGCCGATCAGAACATTTACATTGTAGAGAGAGTATTATATTATTTAAAGTTTGCACAGTCAATCATGTTTCTTACTTGTTCGTTAGGTTCTAATATATCTTTTAACTTTTCCATTAAATTTAGTTTTTTAATGTCATCATTTTACATAGGTGTATTTTTTATTTTTATTAAAAAAATCAGATATATTTATAGAATTTTTACTTTGTGAATGACATTATGCCAGGCGTATTAAATGATGTAAAGACAAAGGAAACACAGTCTATTCCATAAAAGAGCTTAAGTAGTCTCTAAGGAAGGATGAGTCCAGTGCATTCAATAGAGAGAAGAAAAATGCATAGTGGAATATGGTAGAAAGAGGTCTTGAATAATAAGCATTTTTCTTATGTTTTCATTTTTAAGAGAAGGCTAAACATTTCGATTGTTAATAATAGAAGGAAAAAAATAAAACAAAAAACATTAAGGGTTTATCTCCAAAACATGAGTAACAAATATATGTGCATTCATTATAGTCCAACTCTTTTTTCCGTTCCTTTGCTTCTGAAAGAGCGGAGCACAGTAGAGATCTTCCGGCCTTTAAAAGTATTTCACCCTTTCAGTGTATGCAGAATTTGGTTGTCTTGTTTGTCTTAATGTTTCTTCTAGAAGGCTGCCATCCCTTAAAAGACAAAATTAACATTTCAGTGTTTAAGGTATGGCTGTATCCTGAGATATTCAAGATCTGTGAATACTGAACGGAAGTTAAATTGAAGAGATATTTAAGAAGCTACAGAATTTGAACTTTTTACTATAACACTGTTGTTTATATGGTACATTATAACCTTTTATTTGGTGTTGTCATAGTTGTTAAATTGGAGGCATAAAACACTGTTGTTCTTTTACTAGTTCTCATTATTTTCAGCAGGTTAGTGATTTTGCTGCTTTGGTGTGTTGATTGAGTTTAAGGTGACATGGGTTGATGGTCTATGTAGTACAAGTGGGTTAAGTTACTGTTTGGATTTAGACAAGACTTCTCTTGATAATTTCTGAATTACACAGGAGAATTATTTTGCAGAATAGGAATATAAAATACATGGCAAGTTAGCTGAAACAGAAACAAAAACTTCTATGGGAGTCGAAAGAATAGCATCCAGCTAACAATATTCACATAAAAAAAACACTTTCCTTATGTAGATTTTGTCTTAAAGCAGAGGGATTATTTATTGTTTGAGAACAAATTTTACATGGAGTCTGGAAAACTGTTTAAAGAAAGCTCTTCCTTTTGTTGGGTTTGGTCAGATCCAAAGAATTCTCCAACTCCATTAACTTGTTAATCTATGAACTTGAATGAATAATGACAATGTAGCAAAGTCTAGAGGGTCAGCAAAAAAGAGGAAGACCCTCAGTGAGATGGATTGATACAGTGGCTGCAACAATGGGCTAAAACATAGCAACGATTGTGAGGATGGTGCAGGACCGGGCAGTGTTTCATTCTGTTGTATGTGGGATCGCTACGAGTTGGAACCGGCTCAACGGCACCTGATAACAACAAGCAGAGTCTCTGCTGAGTATTGGATGACAGAGGGGCAAGAGTGAGTCCCTAAAACTGAGGAACTGACAGTTTGGGGATGGAAAAACATAAGCAAAAAATAATTACAATGCAGCACAGAGAGGGTAAATTCCACTAACCCTTCAAGCAAGCTATAATTCTTAGAATATTTTCAATTTTTTTGGATGTTTCAACTATTTCTATGAGGTAATCAAAACTGATATCAAAATAACAATAATGTAAAAAAATGTAGAACATTTCTACACATGAGCATAAATGTGATGTTCAAAAAAGTCTTAGCAAATATAGTCTAATGCTGTATTGAAGGGAAAACACCTCTTGAAGCAGTCTTATGACTTCAAAGATTAATTGATATTAGAAAACCTATTAATGCAATTTAATATATTAGCAGATTAAAAGAGAGATTAAATAATATCTTTATACTGACGGATTTCTGATATTATTTTATAAATTTTAATACTCATTTGTGAAAAGTTAAAAAAAAGAAAAACTTGCTAAACAAAGAAAGGGATGAGCACATAACAGAAAACTATTGCAAAATTGTATTTTCTTTGTCATGTCAACCCCATGCCCAGCTGCAGTTCTGTGCCATCAGCATGATGGGCTAGGAATTGGACCATTGTGATCCATAAGGTTTTCACTGGCTGATTTTCAGAAGTAAATCTCCAGGCCTTTCTTCCTACCCATCTTAGTCTGAAAGCTCCACTGAAACCTGTTCAGCATCGTAGCAACACTTAAGCTTCCACTGACAGATGGGTAGTGGCTGAGCTTGAGGTGCAATGGCTGGGAATCAAACCTGGGTCTACAGCATGGGAGGAGGGAATTCTGCCACTGAACCTGAACCACCACTGCCCTCAGCCACAGGTTAACTTGCCAGAAAACACTAGAACTCAACAGTCATTTTGTTAATAGTTAATTCGTTATTTTGGAGTAAAAGTTAACTTAAATATAATGTATTTTCTTCTTTCTCCTAATAGAGTTGTGCAGTACTATCTTTATTAAAAATTTATTTATAATTAATTGATTTTATAATCCATTCAATCTACATTATTTAGTACCTATTATGAATATTTAACAAAACACACATAGCTGTCTTGTAGTGACATTAAACAAAAAAACAAGAATAAATCCATGTTAAAATTTGTGATAAATCCAGAAAAAGGTAGTCATGGGATGTAATGATAGAGAATAACAGGCAGAATGACTTACATAGGTGCTCAGACAATGACTGCTGGAAATTGGGTCTCCATCTCTTAGCTCTGTTTTTATGTGTGTGATTTTATTTTTCATATGTGGTGACACAGATAGCCAACAGCATCTCCAGGGTATATGCTACTATTTAAGTGACCCCAGTAAGAGAATACCTCTTCCTCAACAATTCCTGTAAAAACATCTTCTAATTTTAGATCATTTACCCATCCACTGGAGTCCCTGGGTGGCACAAACAGTTAAGATGCTTGGCTGCAAACTGAAATGTTAGAGGTTTAAGTCCAACCAGAGGTACCTCAGAAGAAAGGCCTTGTTATCTACTTCCGAAAAATCAGCCATTGAAAACCCTATGGAGCAGTTCTGCTCTGACACATGGGGTTGCCATGAGTTGGATTCCACCACAAGGCATCTTTTATTTATTTATTTATATCGACCTGTCCTCTAACCAATCATTATGTGCTGTGAAATGAAATACACTGCTTGGCCAGGCCCAGTCCACATGCCCAACCCTCAAGTAAGTATGGAGTCAGGCTTTTCTGAATCACATTGGCTCAACATGACTGGTACAGAAGTGGTTTATTAATCAAACATTTAAATGTCCTGGAAAGGGTGGAAATGGATGCTGGGTGTTTGACAGGTAAGGAAGTGAAGGATTACTATGGTAATCAGGAATTGAGAATGAGATGAGCCAGGAGAAATTGAAGGAGAGGATATGGATTAAAATGGGATTTCTAAAAACTAGTCCCAGAATAGTCTAAAAACACATATTCCTGAACTTCACAGCAGACCTATTGAAGCAGATGCTTTAGGGGTATGTCAGTCACTATGTATTTTAAATAAGCACCCCAGGTGGTTCTTCAGCACTAAATCAGGATTAAGGGAAGACTCATTAACAAACTGTGATATGCAGATGACACAACCTGCTTGCCAAAAATGAAGATGACTTGAAGCACTTCCTGATGGAGTTAAAAGACTACAGACTTCAGCATGGATTACACATGAACTTGAAGAAAACAAAAATCCCTACAACTAGGCCCATAAACAACATCATGATAAATGGTGGAGAAGTTAAATTTCATTCTATTTGGACTTACAGAAAAACAAACAAGTCAGTCAGTTTTGGAGGAAGTACAACCAGAATGCTCTTTAGAAGTGAGGATGGTGTGATTTTGTCTCACTTACTTTGAATGCCATCAGGAGGGACTGAATCACTGGAGAAGGACATCATGCTTGGTGTAGTAGAAGGTCATCAAAGAAAGATGAAAACCCTCCATAAGATGGATTGACACAGTGACTGTAACAATGGGCTCAAACATACCAATAATCATCAAGATGTTGCAGGACTGAGCAATGTTTCATTTTGTCATACATAAGGTTGTCAGGAGTCGGAGCTGACTTGACAGAACCTAACAACCACAACAAATGTGATAACTACTGGATTAAATTATAACCATGAGAAAGTCTGACTTTCTCACTTGTTAAATGTGTGCTGTTTCTCTGAACTCTGAAATTTATAATTTTTATCATGATTGTTACCTGGACAAAAAAGAATAACTAGAGTGCAAAATAGATACCCATGACCCAGTACTGAATTTGTAAAATGCTGATATTTCTATTAGTGCATTTGTATGTAGAGAAAAATCAGCCAAATTTTATTCAAGATCATTGAGACCTCCTGGTAATGCTGCTTCAGCACCCAACTTCTGTGAAGATTTTTTCCACATAGCCCCTTATAGCAGATGAATTGCGTTCTTGACAACAGGTGTGAAAACTTAAAAATGAACACCCATGAGTGTCTTTGGACACGAATAAATGGAAATGCTTTTCTGTGACTCTGAATTTCTTACTCTGCTCACGCCGGAGTTAAGTGTTTAGTGCTTCCTCAGCGTCAAGGGTCTTGCAAATCCTAGATTTCTCTTCACAAAAACAGCTCATATATGGTTATTGCAAAGTCTGCTGAGATTTAGCCACCAGGTGTCAGTAAGACTTGCAACACAATAGAATTTTGCAAAGTTTGGTGATTTTGTTCTCAGTCTCTAGGAGCAAATTAATATAGTCTATGGTTATATCTCTCCTTTGTTCCAGGGAAAGAGATGAAATTCTTTGACAGAACTATTGAGCACATACTGATTTAATTTTTTTTTCCTCCATCACAAGACTTTGCTTAGCCACATTTGTGGAATATGGACTGGTTTTTAATTTATGAGAATTAACCAAGTGCCTCAAGATTTATAGTGAAAGAAATAGTTTAACCCACCGAGAAGTAAAAGGCTACATCCTAAGGCAGAGGATAAGAAGGCAGGCTCCCTTGCCAACTACATGTAAACTACCATGAACGGTCAATTAACAAGGCAAAAGTAGAAAAAGTGAGCACACAGACTGTTTATAATATTGCCAAAAACAATATTCTGAGACAATTTTGAAACTTAAATAAGATGGGATCTTTTTTTTCTTTTATCCTAATCATTGAATGTTTTGTATGAGAATTCTCATTTATCCTAATTATCTTCATCATTATTTTTCTCTGCTGTTGCTTATAAAACTTGAACATAAAATTCATTTGTCCCCTACACGAAGTCATTTGAGTGACTTGAATTAAAACTTGAAATTAAATGACACAGCATGTTAAATCTATCATTATAAAATAATTATTCTATTGCTTGCTGTTCAAGGTACAAAAGAGATTTTGCAAAATGTTCTAACTCTCACCTTCTTGATGATTACTGTAATAGTCAATGTGTTCTGGTAAATTAGTTTAATTTCTTCTTCACCCTTAAGTTCCCTGAGAGGCAACATTTCAAGTGTTTGGTGTAACCAGCCTATCTAGTTAAAGTCTGAGCAAGGTCACAAAGACTGTTAACTCATATAGCAATTCCTGTGTAGAACACAAAACTCTACATCATCTTTGAATCAAATCCAATAGAGCAAGACTCCAGCTGTCCTAGTATCTGTTGAAAACATAATACTGACCTAGTTTAAATTGGCTCTCGGCATCATTTTGGAGGGGGTTTTGTTTTTTTTTAAGATTAGAAAAATAATACAAGTTTATTTTAGAAAAATTAAAAAGTAAAGAAAATGAAAAACATCAGCAGCTATTTGACTTACAACTCTCAAGATTGTATTATTATTTTGCTTGTTTCAGTTTCTACTCGTTAAAAAAGAGGAAGCGATGGGTGCTGCTGATTTTGTACAAGAAATTACCTATTTCTGAAGAACCTGTAAGAGTTTATAGAGCTTCACTTGCTAGGATAGAAAATGTTAAGGTACGCTGGTTAGATGGTATTATTTCTGTAACTTGGCAAGGCTTAGTCCCTTACAGCTGTTGCCAGACAGAATGCACTAACATATATTTTTTTTCAATTCTTCAAATATAACCTATTTCTAGAAATTGAAGTAGGAAGGAATTATTGCATAAACAGAGGTATGAGGCAAAGCGAAGGGTTAAAACAGCTTTGAATGTGCTATACACTAGGTCCGGTATGATAAGGGAGTGACTTATTTCCCTCTGGCCACGAAGAAATCTGGGTCTGTGGGGATTGAGTGACTGCAGTGCTGGCGAGTGAATGAAAACCTACCATGGGTTTTCTTTGTGTGGACCTGCTGTTTTGCCTCAAGGCTTCATCAGAACTTGGTTTCGTGGAAATCCAATTGGCATTTGCCAGATTAAAAAAAAAAAAGAAAATTCTAATTTCCAGTGCTTTTAAATCTTCCATATCATCTTTTCTTTTGCGTTGTGTTTCAGTGGGAAGGTTAGAAGTCAGTTAGCGTCTCTAATGAACTCAGAAGTTCTCATCATCACTATGGATGACATTCTGAGTCACGATTGTGCACTTTTCCATTTAGGGCTTTTCAGTGCAAGTCAGCCAGATGTATTTCCAGTGCCTATCACAGGACCAAGGACAGAGCAGGTACTGAAAACATATGAAAAGAGTCTACTAAATTAATTTAATTAATTTTTTAGAAGATAGCCATCTATTGCTAAGTATTAATGATACAGAAAAAATCATATTTTTCATCATGTCATGTTTCATTAATTTAGTTGTGACATCTGGTAGATATAGTTCAAAGCAGACACTGTTGATAAATATGAATGGCAGGGGGCATGCATGCACACATGTGAATGATAAATATTGGACAGGATTGTAATAAGATGATCTTGGACATTTGCATTATATACACCATAAACGTAGTTTCATCTCAGGCAATCAATAATGAAAGAACTAGTAGAGTTTAATGTTTGGTACAAGTGAGTGAGTGGAATCCCAGTTTAAGAAAAAAAAGGTAATACTGTCAAGAAGGAAACCATCCTTTGATATTGTGTAGGAGAGAAATTGGATCATCAATTGAACTTTGGTTATACTCAAACCGTGAAGTTGGATCATGACCTGAGGATATCACTAGATTTATCACTTTTGATGGTTCTCAGATTGCCTAGGTGGCCTGGATGGCCTTTTAAACTCTCCATCTGACTGACGGTCTGCATCCTTTCCTACAGAGCACAGGACTCTGCTACCATGATCCCCACATTTATCATGTTCAGATGTCCCTATTTCAATGTGTTTTTCTGAAACTAGAGCAGAAAACCACGTGGCAATTGCACCTGGTACCCAATGCAGTACCTCACCTCATGGTATAAGACAATCTTCAAGAGCACATTACTCAGACTCACATATACACAAAGCAAAAACGTCCCCCAGGGAGGATTATTTAGCTCACTAGTTGAAGATTTTCCAAATTGAAATGTAACTTCCAAAAAGCTTCACAACTATCTTAAAATATTATATGGAATATTACATGGAACATGCAGCTCATTTTCAAGAGAACTTATATCTTACCAAGACATTTTGTTATTAAAAAAATGTAGGTTTGAAATATTATTTAAAAAGAAGTCTGTTTTTATATTAACATCTTCCTTGGCTATAGGCATGAATTAATTTTATCTCAATATGTTTTGGTTCCAATATGCATTTGTGAATTTGGCTTCATAGAATAAGGACATACATAATCTTGACATAATGTTTTTTCATTCATTCAATAAATATTTACTGAGCACCTCCTGCCTTTAAACAAGTTTTCTATATCCAGTGGGAGATACAAAAATGGTTAACACACAAAAATAAATAGGCCCTTTAGGAGCTTACAGGCCAGAATAAGAGACAAGAAAATTACAAGAATCTCTATGTCACAAGATGTAAAGCAATAAGTTCCATGAAAAAGGTGTAAGTCAGTACTTTTTTAATTGGGCCAGAGGGTGTGGTGGAGCTGGTGAAATTTTCTAAACACTTCTTTTGCAAAATCACAAGATGATGAATTCTTAAAATGTGACAAATTTAAAGTTAAGCCAAAAATTAGATGAAGCTGAATACCTGTAAACATAACAACCCTGGGTAGTGAGGCATATGCATTTATATTTAATTGGCAAAAGCTACCCGATTGAAAACTTGTCAATCATAGTGATATGAATGGCTGACTCAATCACCTCAGTGACTGATGCAGCACACAATGATGAGTAGTATTAAAGTAACTGAAAAAAAAATTGGCTATAAATAAATCAATTAGTTGGCTGGGAATAAACTTTCAAATTCATGTAGCAGGTTGGAATTTCTCTTTAAAAACTCAGCTGTGTTAAGAAGTTTATGTTCTATAACTCAATAAAATTATTGCAGAGCATAATTTTATTCAAGAGATAACCAACTCCTCCCTTTTCCCCAAGTGTGTGCTAAGTTCTAGGAATGTTTTCATAGGACAAGGAGTTGGAGGGACTCAATGAATCCTCTATGTCCCTCTTTTTGTGTAGGTGAGGTGCATTGTTTGGTCTGGACCACTTTATCAACTATTGCACGTTACCACTTAGACAACTCTTCTGCCTCTCTCTGGCCCACTGGCTCTATTCCCTCTGCTTGTATGTCATATACATAGGCACAAGAATCATGCTGTTATTTCCATGCCAAGCTGGGGCTCAGAAATTCCTGGAAAGCCCAGTTAGTTCTTTCCTCTCTGCTTCCATGGAGCTTTCTGGGAAGTAAGGCTCAGACTCTCTCTGTCTGGGAGATGCCCATTCATTTAAAAATCCGTATCCTCATCATGTTCCATCTTCACTTGTATCTTTTCCCAATAAAATTTTCAAATATCTGTGGTATACATAGGATGTCTCCATTTACTGAAGGAACTGGGCTCTTAGAAGACACTAGAAAGAACCAGTTTCTTTTGTGTCTTGTTTCATCTCTTCCATGAGTTACTGAGTAGCAAAAAATCTAGGTGCTCACACTGACATTCATTACAGTGTTATTCACAATAGTAAAAAATGGAAACAGTGTAGGTATCCTTCAATGGAAAACGGATGGATGGATAAGCAAAATGCAGCACAATACATGTGATGGAATTCTATGCAACCATAAAGAACAATGATGAGCCTGCGAAGCCTATTATAACATAGATATATCTAGAGGACATAATGCTAAGTGAAATAAGTCAATCACGTAAGGACAAATATTGTATAATTCCATTTTTATTAGAAGATATGAATAGATAAATATCTCAAGACCAATGTTCACTGGTAATTAGCAGGGATCAGGGGAAATGGGGAATCACTCTGTAGGTCATAGATACTTATTTTTGGTGATGGAAAAAGAAGCACTGAATGTGGGTGGAATCAGCATAGCTTGACCAAAGTAAATGATGCTACTAAGAAGTGCACAAGAGAAAAGGACGTTTGTGCTAAATAATATGACATTATAATTTCATAACACCAACGAGAGACAAAAAATGAGCATACGAGTGTAAGTGTATAGGCATATAAGTATATGGATAGGTACAGGTGAGTACATACGTGTGCACAGATAGAGGTATCTATATGTACATGTACATAGAGATATGTGTGTGCATGCATATATATTTGTAGAGGACACAGTTATAGATACTTCTCAGACATGATCAAACACTTGGTAAGAGTGGTTTTCTGGGTTTGAAAGCTTAGGACCTTAGTCTCAGTCATTTGGCAAAATATAGTTTACAGACACCAAAACATCAACAATTACTCTAAAGCAAAGAAGAGAAGACAATGGGGCAGGGAAACTAGAATACTGGAAATAGAGCAAACGAACACAATTAAAAGAATGCTGACTAATTGTGAAAAATAAAACTACTGTCACAGAACAATTTGTGCAGAAATTGTCAAGTGGGAACCTAATTTGCTGTGTAAACTTGCACAAATATATATATATTATTTAAAAAATAATCTAGCTGCTTAAAATGGAAAAAAAAATCAAAAGTAAAAGGGGAAATACCACCCCCCATCACAATGGATAATACTGCAAAAATGTTATTTTCCTACATTTGGATATATTGCAATCATCTAATAATTTTTTGAACAAATAAGATAAAGTTGCCTTAAAGGGATATAACAGTAATGTTTGAGGTATGGGAAGGTCAAATGCAAATCAAGAGAGGGAGGCCAGAAACCTTTAAAGCTTTATTACACATACGGACCCTGGTGTTCATAGCACACTCAGTATGAACACACATGGGGAAAATGCAGGGCAGTCACAGACAGAGGTGGAGTGGGATTGTGGGTAAGCATCTTTATTTTGGCAGTGTGACAGGATAAGATCAAAGCATGTCAGGATTTTACTGGTTAGCTATGTTTAAAACTTGTTTCTTAGGGCTTGGGACTTTTACCAAGGGCTAACTGAGGGGATTTCTTATCTAGGTAGAGCAGACATGGGTGGAGAAGGGTTAAATCGTTTTGATGTTAAAATATCGTATTACAGAAGCTAGAAAATACGATTAATATGAAAATATAGAATAAATGAAACCAAGTAGAATAACTTAGAACAGGTATTCATTGTCTCAATATCAATCCCTGAATGGTCATTTCCTAAGGCACTATTTCTAGTTACTGATCATGCCAGGAAAAATAAGATCTCCTGTTTTTTAGATGCTTATGAACTACTTGGGGATAACAACATGTAAACAAGTGAAAGAAAGTATTAAAGATACTATTATGGAAATGGAGACCTGATGGTGCAGTGGTAGAGAGTTCGGCTGCTAATCAAAATGTTGGCGGTTCCAATCCACCAGCTGCTTCTTAGAAAGCATATGTGGCGGTTCTACTCTGTCCAATAGAGTCACTATGAGTTGGAATTGACTCGACAGCAACAGGTTTGTATTATGGAAATAAGAAAACATTAGACTGTGGATAAAAGTCTAGAAGTGGTCAATTTTATTTGAGTGGAGAAGGGTTAGGAAAGCCTTCATAAAAGTGGCAAACCTTGAGTTGAGAATTGCAAGCTGGCCAGATGTTCTCCAGCTGGTTTGAGAACTAAAGGCCTTCCTGGAAGAGGAAGCAGAAATATAAAAGACACAGAGGCATTACATAACCAGGTATTATGAAGATTGTTATTGTTGCTAGGTGGCAACGAATCAGTTCTGACTCACAGTGACCCCATGTACAACAGAAAGACACACTGCCTGGTTCTACACCATCGTTGCTATGTTTGAGCCCATTTTTGCAGCCACTGTGTCAATTCATCATGTTGAGGGTCTTCCTCTTTTTCTCTGACCTTCTACTTTACCAAGCATGATGTTCGTCTCAAGGGACCAGTCCCTCCTGATAACATGTCCAAAGTACATGAGATGAAGTCTCAACATCATTGCTTCTAAGGAACATTCTGGTTGTACTTCTTTCAAGACAGATTTGTTCATTCTTCTGGCAGTCCATGGTATATTCAATATTCTTCACCCACACCTTAATTCAAATGGATCAGTTCTTCCTTGGTCTTCCTTTTTCATTGTCAAGCTGTCATACACATATGAGGTGATTGAAAATACATGGTTTGAGTCAAGTGCACCTTAGTTCTCAAAGTGACATCTTGGCTTTTGAAAACTTTAGAGAGGTCTTTTGCAGCTGTTTTGCCAATGTAATACGTCGTTTGATTTCTTGACTGCTGCTTTCATGGATTTGATTGTGGATACAAGTAAAACGAAATATTTGACAATTTCAATCTTTTCTCCATTTATCATGATGTTGCTTATTGGTCCAGGTGTGAGGATTTTCATTGTCTTTATCTTGAGGTGTAATCCATACTGAAGGCTATAGTCTTTGAATCTTCATCAGTAAGTGCTTCAAGTCCTCTTCACTTTCAACAAGCAAACATGTTATCTGCGTATTTAAGGTTGTTAATGAGTCTTCCTCCAATCCTGATGCTGCGTTCTTCGTCAAATGAAGGCTAAACAAAAACAAAAACAAACCTGTTGCCACTGAGTCAATTCTGATTCATAGTGGCCCTATGGGGCAGAATAGAACTGCCCCATAGGGTTTCCAACCAGCTGCTGCTGGATTCAAACTCCCGAGCTTTTGGTTGGCAGCCGTAGCTCGCCATTCCTCTCAATCACTGCACCACCAGAACTCCAAAGGAATACTAGAGACTGACAATTACAGGAAATATAAGTACATTGACAGAGCATTGGTGCAGAGTAAGCTATCTTGGGAAAAAAATGGTTGATGATGTAGAATTCTGAAGGACCTGTATTTCCCTTCACAGCACCCTGTGTGTCATTTGAAATATTGAGACATTAGTTTAATATTGAGGAACATTGGGTGGTTTTATAGGAGGGTGCTTAATAAAACCAAACTTGATTTTAGGGATATCACTTTGGCTCCAATTGTGGAAGATAGACTTGAGGGGAACATGGATAGAAGTAAGGAGACTATTTTGGAGAATGTTTCAGAAATGTGGAACCGTGGTGGCACAATGGTTAAGAGCATGGCTGCTAACCAAAAGATCGGTAGTTCAAATCAACCAGCTGCTCTTTGGAAAGCCTATGGGGCAGTTCTACTGTGTCCTATAGGGTTGTTATGAGTTGGAATTGACTCAATGGCAATGGGGTTTAAGGAGGCTGAAATTCAGCTGCCAGAAATTCAGGCCAGATTTAGAAGAGGACATGGAACAAGGGATATTATTGCTGATGTCAGATGGATCTTGGCTGAAAGCAAAGAATACCAGAAAAATATTTATTTGTGTTTTATTGATCATACAAAGGCATTCAACTGCATGGATCATAACAAATTATGGATAACATCGTGAAGAATGGGAAATCCAGAACACTTAATTGTGCTCGTGCGAAACCTGTACATAAACCAAGAGGCAGTTGTTCAAACAGAACAAGAGGATACTATGTGGTTTAAAAAGAAGAAAGGTGTGCATCAGGGTTGTATGTATCTTTTCACCATACTTACTCAATCTGTATGCTGAGCAAATAATCTGAGAAGCTAAACTATATGAAAAAGAACATGACATTAGGATTGGAGGAAGACTCATTAACAACCTGCATTATGCAGATGACACAAGCTTGTTTGCTGAAAGCAAAGATGACTTGAAGTACTTACCGAAGAAGATCAAAGAATACAGCTTTCAGTATGGATTGCACCTTAACATAGAGAAAACAAAAATCCTCACAACTGGACCAATAAGCAACATCATGATAAATAGTGAAAATATTGAAATTGTTGAGAATTTCATTTTACTTGGATCCACAATCAATGCCCATGGAAGCAGCAGTCAAGAAATCAAGTGATGCATTGCATTGGGCAAATCTGATGCAAAAGACCTCTTAAAGTTTTAAAAAGCAAAGATGTCACTTTGAGGGCTAAGGTGCTCCTGACCCAAACCATGGTATTTTCAGTCACCTCATGTATGTGCGAAAGCTGGACAATGAATAAGGAAGACAGAAGAATTGATGCCTTTGAATTATGGTGTTGGTGAAGAATATTGAACGCACAGTGGATTGCCGGAAGAACAAACAAATCTATCTTGTAAGAAGTACAGCCAGAATGTACCTTAGAAGTGAGGATGGCAAGACTTTGTCTCGTGTCATTTGGACATGTTATCAGGAGGAACCAATCCCTGAAGTAGAACAACATGCTTGGTAAAGTAGAAGGTCAGTGAAAACAAGGAGGACCCTCAATGTGATGGATTAACACAGTGGCTGCAACAATGGGCTCAAACATAGCGATGATTGTGAGGATGGCGCAGGACCGGGCAGTGTTTCGTTCTGTTGTACATGGGGTTGCTATGGGCTGGAACTGACTCTACGGCACCTAACAACAATAACAAGGAGGCTGAATCAACAAGATATGGAAATCCAACACGTGTGGTGGTTAAGTGTGACATAAAACCCTAGACTGTCTCTAGATTTTTGGCCTGGGTTCTTGGTGTATAGTGGTGTATTTCATAAAGAAAACAAAAAGGAAGAAAAAGGTCTATTTGGGGAGAAATTTAATCCACTGTATAAATGAAATCTAAATTAATAACATGAATTTGAACTTTTTAATGCTAAGAATGTTGACTTTTTTCATATCCTTATAATAAATGAAGGTTTTGAAATACTAAGTTTAGAGCACATAATCCCAAGCTGACCATACATACTTTTCTAAGTGATTCGTTGTAGATAATTTCAGTATTTCATATTAAAATTCTAGCTGTCCCTTGGAGGTTATATATATGATCAAACCTCAACATATAGAATCATTATTTTCCTATTAATCTGTACTACACCAATAAATTTTTTGTGCAAATTGGAAGACAAGCTGGTCTCTCTCTCTTTTTTTTTAATAATCTTACAATTTTACCCTGTGCTTTTCCTTGCTTATATTTGTCCCTGTCCAGACATCTCTATCATAAATGAAATCAACAAATTGATTTTCACTTATTAGCCCATTCAACAGGCATTAATTGTTCCAGTAAGGAAAGGAGGGAAAGTAAGTATAAGCTGGTATATAAACTACAAGGACTCTAATAAGAGAACAAGAAATAACAATATTGTACTGGCCATTCCTACTTGACTATTGGATTGGTTTATTTTCTTATGCTATGAATTTTTGTCTCCCTAAACAAAACAATGTAATTAAACCAATAATAATATACCCACTTTGCATGAGTGGGTAATGTGGGTAGATCAGTCAATGAGGAAGGAGCAGCTGCTTCTGGTGAAGAGTCTGGGGAGAGGTGACCCAGTGAGGAGGAGAAGATGATGAAAACATGCAAGGGGATTGTATTTAATCCTGAGGTGGGACTATATCTTTGCAGATACCTACGATTTCAGGAAAATAGCTCCAATCTCATTGACTTCCCCTTTAGGGAAGACCAAGTCATAGTCCTAGGAACATCATGGTATATCCAGCTCCAGAGAGAACATCCAGACCATGGGGGAATCATAAGTTGAACCAGAGATAGGAAATAAATAGAGGAAAGCTTTCGGACGGCAATATGCCACTCCTATAGTGCCATTGCAGACAATAAATATATCCTATTTGTATGCGTTATCTATTTCTCTAACACAAATTACCACAAGTTTAACAGATAGAAACTACATATATTAATTATCTCATAGTTTCTGTGTGTCAGGAATGTGCACTCAGCTAAGCTGTGTCTTCTGCTTTAGGGCCTCTCACAAGGCTGCAGTCAAGGTGTCAGCCAGGGCAGGGGACTCATCTGAGACTCAGTGGGGGAAGGATCCACTTCCAAGCTCAAATAGTTCTTGGCAGGATTCAGTTCCTTGTGGACTTTCAGACTGAGGGTGTAAGCTCCTTGCTGGCTATTGTCTAGAGGCTGCCCTCGATTCCTTGCCATGTGGGCCTTTCCATTAAACAGCCCCTTATCAAAGCCAGCAGGGGAGAGAGTCAATACAGAGTGTCTTCTAACAAGACAGAAGTTGCAATCTTATGTAATGTAATCATGAAGTGACATCTCGGCTCCTATGCCATATTCTATTAGCTAGAAGCAACCAATAGGTCTCTTTGACACTCAAGGGGAAGGGATTACACATGGCATGAATGTAAAAAGCTAGGGATAATTTGGGACTTTCTTAAAGTCTGTCCTCCACACTGTATTTTTTATTACAAAGTTCGGAAAATATGGAGCCCTGGTGGTACAGTGGTTAAGAGCTTGGCTGCTAGCCAAAAGGTAAAATATACTGTAGAGTAGAGGAGGCATAAATGATGTGGCGAAGAGATAAACTTTGGAGCCAGACTACCTAGGTTCTAATCCCAGATCCCCTACTTACTAGCTGTGTACATGACTTTGGGTTAGTCACTTAACTTCTTTTTTAAAATATTTTATTGAGTTTTTGGTGAGAGGTTACACAGGAAATTAGGTTCCCATTGAACAGTTTCTCTACATATTCTTCAGTGACATTGGTTACATTTTCCACATCGTGTCAACGTTCTTATTGTTTCTATTCTGGTTTTTCTGTGCTTCTATTAATCCAGCTTCCCTGCCCTTCCTTCCACCCTAATCTTCTCATCTTTGCTTGTGGGTAAATGGTGACCATTTAGTCTCATATAGATGATGCTGATTATCATTTTTTTTGAAGGTTCACAGTACTCATAGGTGATATTGTATATTTTATGAGCCAATCTGTTATTTAGGTAAAAGATGATCTCTGGGAGTAGTTTCAGTTCAAAGTTTAAAGGGTATCACAGGGTGATAGTCTCAGGGGTTCCTTTTTTTTTTTTTCTTTTTTTAAGAGTTAGAGTTTTGTTCTACAATTTTCTCCAATTCTATCCAAGATCATCTATTGTATCCCTAGCCAGAAAAGTCTGTAGTGGTAGCTGGGCACCATCTAGTTCTTCTGGTTTCTGGATAGATGAGGCTGTGTTTCATGCAGACAGTTAGTCTTGCAGATTAGTTTCTTCTTTGAGTCCTTGGTTTCCTTCTTTCTCCTTTGCTCCAGATGGGTAGAAACCCATAGTTGTATCTTCGATGGCCTCTCACAAGCTTTTAAAACCCTAGACATAACTTACCAAACTAGGCTGTAGAACATAAACTTTATAGACTATGTTGACACTTGACCAAATTATCCCGAGAGGCTATGGCCCTAAGCCTTCAAACCCAGTAAACCAATCCTGCGAGGTGTTCGGTCATGTATGAGAGGTATCCATCACTGTGCCTCCTATATGTTTTATTATATATATATATATGAATATATGGGCAGTATATGCAAACATGTATATGCCAAAGCCTACAGATACACCTGTATATGCACACATATATACACACATATACCTTGCTATACACATATATGGATACATATCTACCTATGGGACCAGTTACATATTTTTTTATTACTGCTCTTGTTGCCAAATTGTATGTTATAGCATTTACCAATAACATCCTCTAATCTTGTGTATTACTTACTGTCATCATTTACCTTGGTTAAGTTGTGCACACTTCACCCATATTTGATATTGCCTTTCCTATCACCAAAAATAACAAGTGTCTACTGTCTAGAGAGTGATTTCCTCTCCCTTCCCCTCCCATCCCTGGTAATCACCAAAGAATGTTGATTTCTATATGTATACCTATTTTTGTCTTTTTATAAAAGTACTATCATCCTTTTGTACTTGATGTATTTCACTCTGCACAATGTCCACCAGATTCATCCATGTTATGTTTTGCAGACTCATCATTATTCTTTATACTTGCTTGGTATTCCACTGTGTGTGTGTGTATGTATATATGTATATATATATATATGTATATATATATATATATATGCCACATTTTGTTTATCCATTTATGCATTGATGGGCACTTAGGTTTTTTCCATCTTTTTGCTGTTGTGAATAATGCTGCAATGAACATAGGTGAGCATATGTCTATTTGTGTCACTGCTATTAGATCTCTAGAGTATATTCCAAGGAGTGGGATTGCTGAATCATAAAGTACTTCTAGATTTTTCTAGAAATATCTATTTCTAACTTTTTGAGGAAGCACCATACCATTTTTCATAGTGGTTGCAACATTTTACAAGCCCACCAGCAATGGATAAGGGTTCTAGTCTCCCCACAACCTCACTAGCATTTATTGTTTTTTGTTGTTTTGAGCTGTGTCATTTTTGTAGGCAGGAAATGGTATCTCACCGTAGTTTTTATTTGCATTTCTCTAATGGCTAATGAGTGACTGTGGGCATCTTTTTATGTGTTTGTTGGCTACTTGATTGTCCACTTTGCTGAAGTATCTATTCATGTCCTTTGCCCATTTTTTAATTGGATGGTTTGTCTTTTCATTGTTGAGTTGTTGAAATGTTCTATATATTTTAGAGATTAGACCTTTATCAGATACATCATTCCCACAGTTTCTTTTTTCCCCAATTTGTAGGTTCTCTTTTTAGTCTTTTGATAAAGTCTTTTGATGAGCAAAAGAATTTAATTTTTAGAAGGTCCCAGATATCTAATTTGTCTCCTGTTACTCATGAATTTGAAGTTGTGTTTGATAGTCTATTACTGAATAAAAAAAATTAAGTCCCATAGTTTTGCCCCTATATTATCTTCCAGAAACTTTATAGTTTTAGCTTTAACTGTTAGGTCTTTGATCCATTTTTATTTATTTATTTATTTATATTTTATTGTACTTCAGGTGAAGGCTTACAGA
>NW_004444275.1:271351-273431 GCF_000243295.1 Trichechus manatus latirostris | reverse complement strand
TGGCCAGCTTTTCATCTTTCATGATATTGGGAAAGTTTTCTGTCAGCAGTTCCTCAATGATCCTCTCTGTGTTTTCTGTTTTCTCCCCCTGTTCTGGAATGCCAATCACTTGTAAATTTTTGCTTTTAATTGTGTCCCACATAACTCTCAGGATTTCTTCATTTTTCTTTGTTCTTTTTTCCTGAGTTTTCCTGAAACAGAGTTGTGTCCAAGTGTTTGTCTTCAGTTCCGCTGATCCTGTCTTCCACGGTTTCAAATCTGCTTCTCAGCCCTTGTATGACATTATCCATTTCTGAAATCTTGTTGTTTATCTTTTGGATTTCTAATTGTTGTTTTTGTATACTTTCTAGTTGTGAACTTATTTAGGCATTTTTTTTCTGCATCATTTTCCTGAATTCTTCCAATTTTTTGTCTGTATTTTCCATGAATTTGTCTATTTTTTTCTCATGTTTGTCAGCTTTTTGCCTCGGTTCTTGGAAAATTCCGAGTATTAGAGATTTGAATTCCCTATCAGGTACTTCTAGTGCATTTTCTTCCACAGGATAGTCATCTGGTGTTTGAATTTGGATGCCTACTGGAACCATCCTGTCCTGTTTTTGTAAGTGTTTTGATATTGTTTGCTGTTTTCGGGGCATTCGGTAGATATTTCTCTCGTTTATTGATTGTAGATTTGTTTGTTTCATCCCTTTTTTTAAAAAA
Organism: Trichechus manatus latirostris; assembly: GCF_000243295.1. NCBI lineage: Eukaryota > Metazoa > Chordata > Mammalia > Sirenia > Trichechidae > Trichechus > Trichechus manatus. The sequence goes on along the minus strand of NW_004444275.1, from coordinate 272,732 downwards.
AAAATTTGAGTATGTCTGTGCAGGCGGACTGCGTGCTCTTTGTTGTTTGCTCGTCTGTGCACTGAATACTTTTTGCCTCCTTCTCCAACTGGCAGGTTCAGTCACTCAGATATGGTACAGCAGGGCAGGTCTAGCTGAAGAGGAGCCACTGGGATGGGTTGTTTGTGGCACTCACTATAGCCACCAGGGCGGGTTGGTAATTAGTGCTGGGCAGGTTCCAGTAGGCCGTGCCCGCACTTCTTGGTGGTGTGATGTCAAGCGCATGGTGCAGGTAGGCAGGATGCAGTGGGGAGATGGTTATGTGTGGAGCTAAGCTGGATATGGGAGAGAAGAGAGAGGAACAGGAGCCAAAAACATACAAACAAACAAAAAAGAATGCACGGGAGCTTGCCGTTGGAATGGAGAGATGAGAGACTATGAAATGGAGAAAAACAGAAGGGGGAAGAGGAAGAAAAGAAAATAATGAACAAATAAAAATCAGAAAGGTTAAAGAACCGCAAAGTTCCCAGGGATCCCACTGATGCAGCTATGAGTTTTGGGGAAGTTGCTCTCAGGTGTTGCAGCACAGCCTGGCCAGAAGGCCCAGAGGCATACAATACCTGGCATTCAGGGATCAGAAAGAGAAGGAAGATATAGAGAGATGAGAGACTGAGCAATGAAGAAAATCAAAAGGGAAAAAGAGGGAAAAGAAAACAAAACAAATCAAAAAAAAAAGAAAAAAAAAAGAAGAAGAAAGTCCCCCCAAAAAGACAGGGGAAAAAAAAAAATAACCCAACGAAAAAAGAAATGTGTTCAGGGATCCCTGTGCACTTCTGAGGAAGCCGAAGGGGAGTCTCTCTGGCACGCAGCTCCGCCTGGCCAGAAAGGGCTCCCAACTCAAGGAAAGGAAAAGAAAACAGGCAAACAATTCAAAACGAAGAAAATCCCCGGGATCCCACCAGCGGGGTAGCCCAGTCCGGGAAGCAGTTCCACACTCGAATGGAGATCCGCAGCCCCTCAGGAAAAAGCAAAGATGGCGCACGGAGCCAGGGACTCAAGTGAAAGGAGGGGGAGGTGGTGAGAGGCAAGCAAGAAATCCAAAGAAGCAGGGAAAAAAAAAAAAAAAAGCAACACCAGCAGCCAACAAATGGCACTCAGAGAGCCAACCAGTGCGGGCTGGTGTTTCTGGACAAGAGGCTGTGTCCGTGCGAAGCAGAGGAGGCTGAGTGTGGGTGAAGAAGGGTGGAGAGTGGGAAAGTGTATATCACAAATTGCTGGCGCTCTGGAGCCCCTCAGGAAGAAGCAAAGATGGTGCACGGAGCCAGGCACTCGAGTGAAAGGAGGGGGAGGTGGCGAGAGGCAAGTAAGAAATCAAAAGAAGCAGAAAAAAAAAGCAACACTA
>NW_004444275.1:226057-271251 GCF_000243295.1 Trichechus manatus latirostris | reverse complement strand
GCCAACAAATGGCACCCAGAGAGCCGCCCGCTTGGGTGTGTGGAATCCAAGCAGCTGGCGCCTCCCGGTCAAGAGACCCTAGCCGTGGGAAGCAGAGGAACAAATGAACAAAAGCCCCGGGATCCCACCAGCACAGCAGCCCAGACTGGGAAGAAGCTCACACTCGAATGGAGCCCCACAGCCCCTCAGGAAGAAGCAAAGATGGCGCTCGGAGCCAGGCACTCGAGCAAAAGCCCGGGGGGGGGGGCGGTGAGAGGCAAGTGAGAAATCAAAAGAAGCAGGAAAAAAAAAAGCAACACCAGCAGCCAACAAATGGCAGCCAGAGAGCCGCCTGCTTGGGTGTGTGGAATCCAAGCAGCTGGTGCTTCCCAGTCAAGAGACCGCGTCCAGGGAAGCAGAGGATCCCGAACTGGGGCGAAGAGGGGTGGGGGGTGGGAAAGCACACACCACAAATTACCGGCTATTTTGTCTTCCACTCGAGGCTCCGTGAGGCTGCTTTCTTGTACCCCCGTTTGCTGGTCTCCGATAGGAGTCCAAATGGTGGATCCGCGCTGCGTTAGCTGGTAGGGGACCTCTGTATGAATCTCTCCTCGCTCTCCATTCTCTTTCAGTATTCTCACTCCATTTGGTGGTCGTCTGAGTTCTTTATCTCTTCATTTGATGTTCTAGGGTTTCAGGATTCTTGCATTCTCTGTTTGGCTTAGTTTTTCAGATGTTTGCTGTGGAGGGACGGCGTGGTGTTTCTGCCTAGAGCACCATCTTGCCGGAACCCCTCTTTGATCCATTTTGAGTTAGTTTTTGTGTATGGCCTTAGGGATGAATCCTGTTTCATTTTTCTGCAAATAGATATACAGTTTTGCTACCACCATTTGCTAAAGAGGCTACTTCTTCCCAATTGATCACTTAACTTCTTTGTGCCTCAATTGTCCTATCTATAAAATAGGAAAAAATCATCATACTTACCTCTTAGGATTCTTGTGAGAACTAAATGAGTTCATGTGTATAAGCAGTAGAATAGTCCTACAAACTGTTTGTTAATATGTTTTGTGGATAATGTAGGTCTACTTATCACCCAGACCTAGTTACAACCACTGGAGGATATTACTATTTACAATAGTCATGTACAGATACTATTTTCAGAGTGGACTTAAATATCTGGAATCACCACCTTCACAGAGAGAAGTTGATTTATAGTCTGGCTTGATTCCTGGCTTTCTTCATGGAGAACAAGGTATTGTGGGAATTGTACTCATTTTGAGCACTCTTAAGACAACATGAAGATTCAGAAGGGCTGAATCACATGTACGCTGTTTATTCTTTCAGGTGAAGGAATCAAGTAAGAAGTTCTTATACTATGCTTACCTCCTGAGAAGTGGTAGATTCCCTCCTTTCCGTGGAACCAAGAGGAAACAGAATGTTCCCCAGACCCCATTTCAGTGCCTATCATGACCTGTAAGGCACTGCACACGTCTGACTGTAGCCATCTCTCCAAAGTCATGTCAATACCCCTCTACCTCAATGTTCCCCAGAAATTGTCCTCCTTTATGTTCCTCAAAGAAGCCAAGATCTTTCTCTCCTCAGGGACTTATTGTATATGTTCTTTCTTCTGACTAAAAAAATGCTTCCATATTTCTTCACATTGTCATTATTTGGTCTCAAATTCAATGTCACCTCTTCAGAGAAGACTCTGCTGAGGAAAGTCACACCCTTCCCATGAAGTTGTTCTTTAGCACATAACTCTTTCTTCTCTAATTTCATTTTATTTTTTCCCTTATTAGATTATAAACTACATGAGTGCAGAACTCTTCTATCTTGTTTTCTGCAGTATTGGCAACTCCTACCAATGCCTCCTGTAGAGTAGATATTGAATATTTTTTGAATGAATGACTGAATGAACAAATGAGACATGCAAAGATAAGATTGTTGAACTCAACTACATCTTTACAAAGGTAGAGAAAAAACATTTTAGCCATTTTAGACTCTTAAGATTTTCAAAAAAGAATACTCCTTTCACAAACTTTTTATGGAAAAGTAGAGCTAATTTTTTTTTCTCTGACACTGAGCCAGTACTATACACCTTATTCTTTATATGTAGGATATTTTAATAAATGATAAGTTAGTTAAATTAATAATTTTATTTAGGAACTTAAAAAAAGAACATTGCTGTCAAGTTGTTTCCGACTCATAGCGGCCCTATAGGTAGACTAGAACTGCTCCATAGGGTTCCCAAGGAGCAGCTGGTGGATTTGCAGCCTAAACTCTTCACCACTGTGCCACCAGGGCTCCAGGAGCTTAGAAATGCTGATATATCAATTCTCACAATGGAGGCTGAATTAAATAATTAACTGTTATACACGTGCTGATTGGTTTTAAGAACTCATTTTTGATCTGATCATTTTAATCTATAACATCTTTTGGAGTATCACATTCTACATGTCCAGCATTTTACTGCCAATAAAATCATGTTCCAATGTCATGGAAAAATTCTCAAAATATATTATTAGATAAAAAGATTAGTGTATAAATTCTATACATTGTGTGAGCTTTTTTTTTTTTTTTTTTTAGAAAGAAAGATTCTTTGGAAATAAAACCAATGATTAAAAGTGATCATTAGATTGTGGATGATTTTAATTTTATTAAATCTGCTTTTATGTCTTCTCATAAGCTTCTCCTTCAAGTTATTTTTAATAAGGGGATTTTTGGATGGGACTATAAAGTCTCTCTGTGTGTGGACATCATAATAGTTGAAGATCAGTGAATAGTTGAGACCAATATGAACTTAATTATTAAAGTACTTTTACAAATGAAAAGGGAACATGAGCCAACTGCATTAATTAAACCATCAGGACCAGGAAAAATGGACAAAAAATGGTTAAACAAGGTTTAGACAGGCGTCGCAAGGACATGTTTCAAGCAGTGGGTAGTGCCTGTGTGAAAAACACCCTGCCAAGAGAAGCAGTAGAGCAGTCCCCTGGTGCCTTTTCAGGAGAAAAGAGAGAGCACTTAACAGGAGAGACCCCTGAGGTCTATGATTATATTAATGGCTAAACTCACTACTGAAGTCAGGTAGGAGGTTGGTCAGGACTCCTGTGTTTAAACAAGAACACATTTTCTGGAGGACGTGCAGGCCAAGCTCACAGAATCTGGAGGCTAAACATTTTATTTTTTAAGATTTGTCTATTCCAGAGACTTCGTGGCACGCAGTAATTCAAAATGATTTCCGAGCTTTCGGATTTGCTAATTAATTTTCTAATATGAAGCACAAAAGAAGGAAAGAGCCCTTCTTTTTTATAGCTCATTCATTTTTACATTTCTTTCTCTGCCCTACCCCTTCTCTATTTACACAAAGACTCCTTCTCTTTTATATGGTTGTAAAAACCAGCAGACTCCTCTCTTAATCAGTGCTGTCTAGGTTCATTGCCTGAGGGCCTAGGTCGTTAGTAACAAAGGTCATTAGTTGATGTTTCTAACATACAGGGACTGTCAAATGATTACCTCATGATTAGAAACAGACCAAGCTTGTAGTATTTTGTAATTTTATTTTCTTGTTGTAAGAAAAGTAAAAGACTACTTCTTAAAAACAAAAGCTTTATAAAACGAATAGCTGCTTCACAGTAGATTTGAAAGAATAACAGAACATATGAAAGCACTCAAAGCCAAGACAAGGCAGAAAATGCAAGGACTCGGTATCTGTGGCACCCCAGGTTTCCTTAAGGAACTGAATTAAATGTGAAAGGAATAGCCCTATCGAGCCATAGGCAGCCGCAACTTCGCCCTCGTTACCTTACATCTTAGCACTGACAGATTTCGAGCGTTCTAACTGAAAAGCCACTTTGTAGTAAAAAGCTCTGTTTGAGTCACTTTGAAATTACAATCCTCAGATTTTCTTTCCAGAAAATGTTTCTTGGAGATCACTGAGCTTATTAAACCGTTCTGTGTTCAGAAGTTTCCAACACTGGAATGTGCTTAATCCAGACACCTTGGTACAGGAAAAATTGCCGTTAACTCCCGGTAACCTCTTTGGACAGGGGCTATGTGCTGATCTCTCTTCCTTGACACGTGTCTTTGGGACCTCAATGCCATGCACACAGAAATCACCTGGTATTATTTACTGTGGCAGATCAGAATCATTCAAATCAATTTCTATTCCTAAGTTGGACTCATCTTATTTCCTCCATGCACACAAAGAACAATGGGAGCTTAAAAAGTATTAGAAACTTTATAAAGGAAGGAAAATAGTAATATTTGAATGAAATTTAAATAATATTTTAGGAGACAAAGAAAGCATTTATGAAGTCCGGACAGCTAACAAAAATTTTTGCAATTCATTTTCAAATGTTGAAAACAAGATTAATGAATGTAATTATAGGTTTGTTTCTCTATTCTTCCAATACTTTTCTCAGCATTACGTTATGCAATGAGTACTGTTTATAATAATTGTCCTAAGAAAGTGATTTTTAATGAAAAGTCTTTGTTTTCATAGTTCTTTTCAGTACAGAAAAATTGCCGGTTTTGTGTTTTAAAGCTCCTTGAGACATGAACCAATTAAAAAGAAAATGGTAAACTCACAGGATCTACAGCTCAACCTAATAAAAAGCATAATCACTTTCATTGTCAATGACCACCTTTGACCAAAAATTGATCATTTATCTCTGCTGAATTAGCTGCTCTGGGAAATTTGCTTCTAGTCTGTATAGTCAGCATATCTTGAAGCAACCGGGGCCTCAATGACTCCAGATGGAAGCAGAAAATTCTCAAGTCACTGGATTATCAGTCTACATACCATACAAGTTGCCACTGAGTCGACTCTAACTCATGGAGACTCCATGTATGTCAGAGTAACACTGTGCTCCATAGGGTTTTCAGTGACTGATTTTTTGAAAGTAGATCACTAGGCCATTCTTCAAAGTGACTGTAGGTATAGTCTTTTAGTGAATAGTTTGTGGAAAAGAAAACAAAGAGAAAATAACATGTTGAGCTCCTGGGTTCCAGGCATTTTTCTAGCTTAATCCTAACAAGAATTTTTGCCCTGCAGTGTACCCATCATTATCTCTATTTTACAAATAATGATAATGAGATTTTCGGAGGTTGTGATTTCCCCAGGTCCACAAAGTTGGATAAGACAGGAGCCAGGTTTCAAACTCACATGTGTCTGATTCCAAAGAAGGTCCTTTTGAAAAGATACATCTACCATGTTTGTTACTTTTCCCTATTTAAAATTTTACATTGCCTGTTTAATTTTTCAATTACTTACATTGTTGTGGTTAGCTGCAGTCTAGTTAGCTCCCAACTCATGGTAACTCAATGCACAGCGAGATCAAACTTTTTGTTGCATGGGGTTTTCATTGCTGATTTTGAGAAGTAGATGGCCAGACCTTTCTTCCTCATCAGTCTTAGTCTGGAAGCTCCAACTGAAACCTGTTCATCATCACAACAATATGCAAGCCTTCACTGGCGAAAAGATGATGGCCGAGCATGAGGTGCGTTGACTGGAATCAAACCCAGGTATCCTGCATGAAAGGCAAGAATTCTCCCATGGAACCACCACTCTCCTCTAACTACTTATATACTACCTTTGTAATTCCAATACAGTAATTCAGCATACATTCATTTTCTTTTCAGTACAAGTTTCTCCTTTGCCATGCTATATTTTTTTCCAATGTATTTCTTTTCTCTATATTCTTCTATCTCTGTGCTGTTTGCTCGCTTTTCCTCCTCTTTTCTCTGTTGGCAAGGAGGAAAGAAAGCAGTGCAATTTCCAGTGCCCTCAGTGAAGAAAAGAGGAGTGTATGGGACTCAAGAAGTAATGCGGGGAGTTTAGCCAACAGGATGATACATGTGTCCAGGCCAAAAGGAATACATTCATAGGTGTGCTCATTCATTCAGCAACTATGGATTGAATGCTTACAATGTGCCTTCTAATGTGCTGGGCACAGTCCATAATATCAAAAAAATATAGTTTACTGAGAGAGAACTTAAAAATAAAGAAGATATTGACAAAGAAAGAGGGTGCTATGGCCAAGGTAAGTACCCAGTGCTAAGGAGAGACATTGTCAGGGCCCTTAACCAAAGTGGGTACCAGGAGCAGTGGAAAAATAACAGCTCAATGAAGAGGTGAATCTTCAGATGAGTACTTGAGTCCTGAAAGATATATTTGGGTCTAGGGTCCACTATCAAAGGAAAAAATATTTATCTTTGGGTTTAGTTTAAAATGTTGGCAGCAGCTAAACATTATCGTTTGTGAGTGTCAGAGTCTAGAGAAGAACCAGTGCGTTCTTCATAATGGAACCTCATTTGGATTTTGTATCTTCACCAAAGGGCAAGTATGGAGTAAAAGTCCTAGAACACATTTCACTCCGCTGCTCGTAATCAGCACAAAACCACAGTCTTAAATTGTAGGTCTTTATCAAGAAGCGATCATAAAAGGCAAGTTATTCAGCATACTTTTAAATTTAGAAAAAAATTTCCTAAGTAGAGTTTATAACTGTAAAAGTTCCATTATTTATGACATCTTATTTAAAGTTTGATAAACAACAACAAAATAAACACAAAAGAGAAGTAAATGAAATGCATTTTTATTTCAGAGACCTGCTGGAGGAGTGGTTAAGAGCTATGGCTACTAACCAAAAGGTCATGTTTTCGAGAATCACTGCAATATAATGGTTTGGAAAGCACACAATAAATTTAAAAAATATACTGTGCAACTATTACTTTTCTGGAATTTCTGTATATGGGTCTACAAAAAAAAAAAAAAAGAATTTAGAACTGACCTTAGTGTAGGCTTTGTTTTTGGAGATGACTTGGGAAATTGAGCATTAACACCTGGCCGAATTTAATATCTATAGGTTTTAAGAATTCCTTACTGTATTTAAAAGAAAAAAAAAATCAGTGTTAATGCAAAATTTCCCTGTCTCAAGCTAGTGGAAACAGACAATTTACATTCTGTAAGTGGAGTATAATACACTTTCTCTCATTCTGTAGCAGTTTTTTTTCTTTTTCTTCTCCTCCTCGCTTCTCTTTCTTTTTCCTCCTCCTCTGTTCTTTTCCTCCTCATCTTCCTCCTCCTTTTTGTTCTTCAGCTTCAAACTGGGTATCTGCCTGATAGGTATATGCAGATAGAGCTTCAAGAAAGTTTCATTCCATCTGTTCAGCCTCTCATTCTTACTCCAACTGAAATTTTTACTAGGCCATGAACCCTGAATACAGAAATTTCTTATTCAAAATGAATTTACATTGGAAAATGCTGGCCTTTTAACTTTATGGATCAGAGAACATTCAAATTTTCATCAAAATAGCCTTGTGTATAATACAGGCTGAGCAGATTCACCAATGGTTGTTGATTCTGGCTCAGTTTCCTCTTTGGGCTCTAGATACCTCAGGATAAAGTCATATTTGGCTGAATTGAGAGCTGATTTGAGAAGATCAAGATCTCAGCAGGAGGAGGTCACTAATGAGACAAGTCCTTGACAACATTTCGAGTAGCACCAACGTCCAAATGTACAAGGGCAAGAATGAACGAAGAAATGAAGAAACCCATCTGCAAATGTTTAGTTTGTGTGAGGTGCTAAATTGGTACTAAATTTTGGCAAGGAAAGCAATCCAATATTTCCAATCTTTGGAAAGTTGCAAGTAATATTATCAGAAAATATCAGTAAGGATGTCTCTGCTTAGAATTTTATGCCTAATAGGCAAGAGATAGTTTGGGCAGGCATGCACTATTCAATAGGTTATTTTTAAATTATGAAGTCCTTGTTTATCAGTGTTTACAACTGATCTGCTTTTGAACTCTCATGTAGAAATATAGAAAAACAGACAGACATAAAGTCAGGATTTCTGATTTCCACAACTCCAAAGAGCACCATTTAGAGAGAAATTCAGTGGGAATGATGCTCCTAGATTGTACAATGTGGCAGCCTTCTTAAATGTTTACAGATATGTAGTATATATATTTGCAATATGGAAACTCTAGGTAAGAGTTAATTTTTTAAAAAACCCAATTTAATTACTAGACAATCAGGATGCTGATTTTATGAAACTGATAATTAGATTTCTGATTATATGGAACTGTTAAAATATCTGAGGCTCTGGTGGTGTAGTGCTTAAGAGCAACAGCTGCTAACCAAAAGGTGGCAGTTTGAATCCACCAGGCGCTCCTTGGAAATCCTATGGGGCAGTTCTACTTTATCCTATAGGGTTGCTATGAGTCAGAATTGACTCGATGGCAACAGGTTTGGTTTTTCTGGTTTTGGTTAAAATATCTAAGAAATCGTATGAACATCTCCATAGATTTAAAACCAATATTTGATAAAATTTAACATCCATCATGAATTAAAACTCCTAATAATATAGAAATAAAATAGATGTAAATGTCCTTAAATATTTAAGTACATATATTGAAGAAACACTAGAAATATTTGTCTATATGGTACCCAAAATTCTTTAACATTATTCTAGAGATACTAGCAACTCTAATATGATAAGAGAAATAAGTATTTCCTCATCTGTAAAATGGGGATAATGATAGTAAACTTATCTCAAAGGGTTGTAAATTGCAAGGATTAAGTGAGGTAAAGAGTGATTAGAATAGTGCCCAGCACATATAAAACATTGAGTAGAATTTTTAAATATTTTTGTATTTGATGTTATTAGTATTACAATTATTATTAGTAGTATTAAAAGTATAATTTTTATGAAATATTTTTACTTAGTAAACCCAAGTGAATTGACCATTGTTAAAAACAAAAATAGATTTTAGGAAAGCTGCCTATAAAATTAATATAAAGAAATCAATATCCCTCATAATTATGAACAACATCCATTTAGAAATATATTTATTTTGGTTTACAATTAAAGAAAAGGAAAAAGGAAAAAATCTAAAGAAAAAAACCTGGAAACATTTATAATAAGAAATTGCAATTCAATGGGAAATATATTTAAAACATTACTCGGGGACATGAAAGAAGATTTGAAAATATAAAGGCAAATTATATTCTTATGTAGCAAGAAACAACAAAATAAATATGTCAATTTTTCCTAAGTTTAATCCTAATAAAAATATCAGAAATATCAAACAAATGGATTCAGAAGAAACATGAACAAATAAGAACAGCCCTGAAAATAAGGGAAAGTAGAGCAATAAGGGAGAACTAACTATGCCAAATAGAAAAATTATTATTAGGCTTTCAAATGAAACAATGTGGTTCTGATCAATGAGTAGACATACAGACAAATAATTGTAACACAAATTTCTGTGATAAAAGTCCATTACCGTTGTGTCGATTCCGACTCATAGCAACCCTATCTCTGTGATAGACCCACATAAGTGTAGGATATTATTATATTATCGATGAGACATTTCAAATCAGTGTGGGAAAGAAAGATAACACATCAAATGATATCGGGACAACTGGGTAATCAGGTGGCGAAAAACTAATGTTAGATCTATAGTGCTTGTCTTAATCAAAATGAGTTCTAGATGGATCAAAGATTTAAATGTAATAACTAAACCATGAAAGTATTAAAAACATATTAATTTTTAAAATAGTATTGAGTTGGGGGGAGCTTTTCTAAGGCTAACTTCAAATTCAAACACTATAGGTATGGCTGAAAAAATATAGATAGGTAGATAGATAGATGATAAATAGATAAAAAGGTAGATATAGATAGACATAGATATGTAGTGAAAAGCACCATAAGCAAAATAAAATATTCTAAAACTTGGAAAACCTATTTATTACTAATTTTATTACATACAAAATATACATTTCCTTGATACATATGATGTGTTCCTATAAATCAAGAAGCACACACCATAACCTAGTAGAAAAATGGACAAAGGTATAAAAAAATACCTCACATAAAATGGAACTGAAATAACTACTAAAGAGATGCAAAGATGCTCATCCTCACTCAAAATAGGAGTAATACAAATTAAAACTCTGAAATATAATTTTTCACCTATCATAGTGTTGAAGATCAAAAAGTTTGATAATGTACTTTGTTTTAAAAACGTGTGCAAACAGGAATTCTTACACATTTTTGGTAGGCATGTAAATTAGTCAAAAATTTGTTATAATAGACAATATGGCAGTATCTACCAAAATTTAAAATTGATCTCAATAGAATATTTGACTTCCTGCCCAGAATTCATCCTAAGGATTTACTCGCACATTTCTCTTTCCATTTTTCACTTTTTCTTTAGAGCAACATTGTTCAGAAGAATTGTTCCTCGTATCTTCAGTTTGTCTCCTCCCATTCTTTCTTGAGTCCTCTCCAAGAACATTTTGACCCTCATCTGCCATAACTATTGATCCACTGAAGCTGTTCTGGTCAAAGACAATGGCAATCTTCCAATTGATAACCTATATTCTCAATTCTCAAAAATCAATTTACGCAACTATCAGGAGCATTATACATAGTTGATCAACCTTCTTCTAGAAATAGTCTCTTCACTTGGTTTTCAGAATACCAACTTTTTTGATTTTCTTCTCTCTCCTCTGACCATTTCTTCGAGTCTTCCTTCCTCTTAGGATCTTCCTTATATTCTGAACTTCTAACATTGTAGTGTCCCAGGGATTAGTTCTTGACACTCTTCTTTATCTTGTGGTGATCATTTCCAGACTGATATCATCTGTATTGATTTTCTAGGGCTGCCATAACAAAATAACACAAACTGGGTGACTTTTATGATCAGGAATTTACTGTTTCATAGTTCTTGATGATGAGAGTCTGAGATCAGAGTTTTGGTTATGTTGATTCCTTCTGAGGTTCTGAGGAAGAATCTGTTCCATGTCTGTCTTCTAGCTTCTGGGAGCTCCAGATGTTCTTTGGCTTATAGTTACTGTGTCACATGGAGCCCTTGCTCTGTCTCTTTGTAACTTGTCCTTTTATATAAGGACATCAGTCATACAGGATTAGGACCCATCCTACTCCAGTATGACCTCATGTTAACTGAATTGATAACATCATCAAAGACTCTATTTCCAAAGAAGATCATGTTTGCAGGTTTAGGAGTTAGGACTGCAACGTATCTTTTTTGGGGGACACAATTCAATCCATAATACCATCACTGTGCTGAAAGCTACAAATTTATATCTCCGGTATGGTCCCTTCCCTGATCTCCAGACTTGTGTATCTAACTTCCTACCAAACTTTCCTTTAGGATGTCCCATATGCATGTCATAATCAAGTCCACAGCACACAACAACAAAGACAAATATGCATATCAATGTTTACAAGTTCAAAACTAAGCTCCCAATTGTCTCATGAAAAATGTGATTTACTTACAATCTTCTCCATCTCTGTTAATGCTAACTCCATCCTTCTAACTTTTCATCCCTTGAAAAATTAGGCCAAGAAACTTGGAGACATCTTTGACATCCAGAAAATTCTGTTAATTCTACCTTAAAATCAACTCAGAATCTGACACTTCTGCCACCTCTAGTGCTACAAGATTAGTACAAGTCATCTGAAAGAATAAGGTAGCTCTAATAGTAATAATATAGAAACATCAATAACACATAAGTAAAAATAATAAAGTTGCAAATTAATTTTGTATCATATGTTAGCATTTTTTTAAATAATTTCTCATAATATATAATTATTTATTATATTTATACATGTATTTATTTGTTTTATTTGTGTAGGTAACAGATAAGAAAAGATATATCTGGGAGAAGGAGAAACTTATTGGGGTAATGAGTTGCTTGGAAAAAAGTGAAGGATTTTGTTTTGATTGTATCTCTGTTGACACCTTGTGAATTTTAGGCCACGTGAATGTATTACCAATTTTTAAATGAAATTTTAGAAACCTATAATTATCCAAGGAAACATATATTTTTTTCTTTTTTCTCTAAAATTTCTTATCCATATAGTACTTTTGTAAGGTATCTTAAGTTACAGTTGCATTTTTCACAATAAAATAGGTGAAAAGTCAATTTAATATAATGTGGTTAAGATAAAATCATACCATGATCATTTTATATCAGTGTCTTATGTAGACAGAGTAGTTGTTAGAAAATGGAGAGAAATTACCTAGGGCTAATGGTCTCATATCTAGTGAAGATGAGATGAAATTAAGAAAATGGAATATAAGCTTTGTGTATAAAATAAAAAAAATAAAATCCATTACATTAATAATAGGTCAAATGATGTTTCAGGAAAAACGGTAGACAATTAGAGACAATTTCAACCTAAATGGACAAAGTACTAGAAATATCCTTTAGGGAATAAAGCTGCTACCAGTAGGGAAAATATATGACTTCAGAGAATGGTTTCCTTCTTTTGCTCAGTTAGACAGTACCACCATTATGAACGGTAATTAACTCTAAAGCAACAGAGAAGTAGGATGGAAAGAAGGAAACCTAAAATGCTGGATAATTAAAGTCAATGAAACAGGAAGCATCCACTGGGGACATAAAATGTACTACTCTAGCAAAGCTATTAACTATTGCATTAGTGCCCCTAAATCACATGTACCTTTTACCTCGAATAACTTAGGTCAAACTGGATATTTCTACCAAGGAGTCAAATGAGCTTAATGATTCAGCTGGTTGATGCCAATGGCAGGAGACCTTAAGATGTACTTGAAAAATGATATATGATTAAGGAGGCATATGCTTTTCTCCATTATTGTAACAGGCCAAAATATCATTTAATTTATTTCTGAGAGTGTTTTTTTATTGTAATGGATACAGCTCATCATTTAATTCAGTTCACTACATATCTTACACTACCATTGTGGTATAGTTTTAGGAAGAGGAAGGGGAAGGCTTCCAGGGATGATTCGCTGACATTTTTGAAAAGTGGTACCATTGCTTCAGAATTTTTAAAATGTTAAGTGTATGTTTCAATGTAGAACATGTGTGTGCTGCAATTAGATTTTTTCTATTGTTGTTTAAACTGCATATTATACCACAAATGCTTAAAGAATCCACATGAAACATGCTTTAAAATTTCAAAGGAAGAGATAGAAAGTAAAATCAATATTAACATTGAATGCCACACAGAGACAATAAAAATGGAGTAAAATAACTGAAAAATACTAGTAAATACTCACATGATATCAGTAAATACTATATGATTATCTAAGGAGTATATAAATTGGGACTATTTTCTCATGCCACAGATTATCTGGATTAAAAAAAAATTCAATTATCTGGATGTTATTTCTATGTCATATTAGATATCCTGATTTTATATATATATTTAATATATATGATACAATTTTAGCAATAGATTTTTAGAAGTATTGTTTATAAACTCAGGATTCTTTGTGTCATATAGAAGAAAAACTGCTTGTGAGTTCAATTTTTCAGTTGTTTTTATATTTCAGTGATATATAGATAATATAGATACCATTGTATCTTTTCTGTCAAAAACAAGAAGTTTTGGGACACAGATGAAAAAAGTCACATAATTCAGAGTGAAATTGGGGGAATTGACTAGTTATATTCTGAATCTAGCAGAGAAAATGGGCATTTCTATATAAAGATATACTAATGAGTGAACAGAGTGAACATAGAAGTTATCAGATAGTAATAAAGTATTTTGACATGGAATGTCCTATAGAAATAAAAGCATCTGGTATTAGAATCAAAAAATATTAGGTTCATATCATGCTTATATCATTTTTTTTTTTTTTACCTTGGATATTGGGCTAAAAATTAAACATCTCTGAACCTGTATTTACTCTGCAGGAAATTAGGGATAATAATTCCTACATCGTAGGGATATTATGGATATTAATTTAAGTAACAGGCTTAAAACAAGTGCTCAATAAAATATAGCCATTGTTCTGTGTGAATCTTGCTATGTTAAGCATTTCTTGTAAATGTAATTGTTATGCATTTTGTTTCTTTTAAAGGTTAGTGACCTAACTATAACTATTCATCAGGTGTTAGCCTGGTAATATCTAAGTATATGGGATATGCTCACCTTCGAGAGAGTGAAAGGTGATCAAGCTGCCTAAGGAAATGATCTGGCTTTGTCTTGACAGTGAGGTTGGCTTCCTTTTCCCTATCATATGTTTTGCAAGGCTTTGCTGTTCCACCTTATAGCTGCATATCACCAGATACTTGGTGCCCTTTAGTCCTTCCCTCTGGGGAGTGTCATATAATGCTTGGATCGAGGACTCTGGTTAGAGCCCTGGCTGTGAATGCCACATCTGCCAATTTCCATCTTTGAACAAGTCTTTTTATTTTTGTAATTTAGTTTCACTACTTTAACATGAGTATAAGAGTCACACACTTGGAAGTTTATTTGAGGATTAAATGAGTTTATTTACAAAAATAACAGAAAAGGTTCGTCACATAAAAAGCTCTTTATAAATGTTAGATATTATTTTTTACTTATTGCTACACATTTGTTTTTTTCTCAATAACTGAAAAATAAATTTTAGAATCTAAAATAATCACTTGTTTTTTCCTGAGACCAAACGATGTTCAAGTTCTTATGAGGCAACGTTTTTATGATTGAGGACTGAAATTGTTTCTCGGCAATGTAATTAAGAACGTTTTATTTTCAAACTTCTTAGTAGCACTATTCTCTAAACCTGAATATGGCTGAATATTCAATCTATTGGGGGAAAAATAGATTAAATTTAATGGTAAGCTATTCTGAAAAAAAAAAGATATTTTATTGTGAATTTTAGATTATTTGCTTTAATTTTTGTTTTTATTAAAGTTAGAAGTGCGCTTGGCTTATTGTCAAAGGGTTTTACCAAGCCGTTTTCCACTGATTATTGACCCTATTTTGCCCTCACTACCTGCAAACAATTGGCCATTTTCAGCACATCTAGTGTACTGATTTATAATTTCTCTTCTTTAAAAATAAACTGAATATATAGCTGTATCATCACAGTACGACTCAAAATGAGAAGAAACAGCTGCAAACATCCATTAATAATCCAAACGTGGAATGTATAAAGTATGAATCTAGGAAAAATGGATATCCTCAAAAATGAAATGGAACATATAAACATTGATACCCTAGGCATTAGTGAGCTGAAATGGACTGGTATTGGCCATTTTGATTCAGACAACCATATGGTCTACCATGCCGGGAACGACAACTTGAAGAGGAATGGAGGAATGGCCTTGCCTTCATCGTCAAAAAGAACATTTCAAAATCTAACCTGAAGTACAGCACTGTCAGTGATAGGACAATATCCATATGCCTACAAAGAATACCAGTTAATACAACTATTCAAAGTTATGCACCAACCACTAAGGCCAAAGATGAAGAAATTGAAGATTTTTCCATCTTCTTCAGTCTGATATTGATCAAACAGGCAATCAGGATGCATTGATAATTACTGGTGATTGAAATGTGAAAGATAGAAACAAAGAAGAAGGATTGGTAGTTGGGAAATATGGCCTTGGTGATAGAAATAATGCCAGAAATCGCATGATAGAATTTTGCAAGACCAATGACGTCTTCATTGCAAATACATTTTTTCACCAACATAAATGGCTACTATACACGTGGACCTTGCCAGAGGTCTTCGACTACATCAGTGGAAAGAGACGATTGAAAAGCTCAATATTATCAGTCAGAACAAGGCCAGGGACTGACTGCAGAACAGATCAATTGCTCATATGTAAGTTCAAATTGAAACTGAACAAAATTAGAAGTCCACGAGAGCCAAAGTATGGTCTTGAATATATCCCACCTGAATTTAGAGACCATCTCGAGAATAGATTTGATGTTGAACACTAATGAAGAAATATTAATCACATTCTATTTTCTGTATATAGCAATGTGTTCAATTCTCATCAGTATGTGATAACATTTTTACAACTATAATTTAGAGTGGATATCTGCAGCCAACAATAGTATTAACATAAAATTTTGATTTTAAGAAGGAAATGCTTTTTTGTGTGTGTGTTACTAAATGTTTCTCTTATAAAAATGGCACAAACATGGAAAATAAATTCAAGTTATTAATTTAATTATGGTCTGATACAATTGTTCATTATAAACATAGTCTTAAAAACATGGTCATCTATCCCATGTAAGTATAAAGCTCAAATTCACTCAGTGATCATCAACATTGTGCTTTACTCTACACTCTCAGCCATGCTATATGGGAGCATTGATGTATTTAAAAAACACAGCTTACTAGAACGAGTCTTCAAGCCTTAAGACATTTCCATGAGGAGCTCTGAGAAGTAGCCCCAAGACTTATCTTGTTATTGCATATTGTGTCTTAAGTTCAGAGTTAATTTATATCTAAGTTGTTACTTTTGAGGACTTTTGCCCTGGGCCCTGGAGGATGGCAGGATCCTGGAGGAAGATTTGAATGAAGAGGATCCTGAGGCTCAGAGGACTTAGATTCTGCTAAGATAAGAAAGGAATCAATTAAGTTAGCAATGAAAGAATCATATCTTTCTTTAATAGTTCCTGGTATATTTGCACCTGCAAGAACTTCCTCATCATTGGGTTTGACTGTGGAGCATCTAAACTGCCCCAGCTATAACATTCTATAATTTATTGCAATCCCCCTTTGGAGTAGAGCCATGTTATGGATTGATTTATATTCTTGCAAAAAAGATATGTTGAAGTCATAACACCTGTACCTGTGAGTGTGACCTTGTTGTGTGGAGATGGGGCTTTTTTATCAGTTAAGTTAATAAGGTCATACCAGAGTAGGGTGGTGTCTTATAAAAGGGAAGAACAGAGACACAGACACAAAGGGGAAAAAAGGCCATATGGTGATACATGAGAAAGCCAAAGAACACCAAAAAAACACCTGGACTACCAGAAGCTGGAGGAGACAAGGATCTTCCCTTAGAAGGCACAAAGAGAGAGAATTGTCTTGCTGAAGCCCTGAATTTGGTCTTCCGGTTTCCAGGACTGGGGGACAATAAATTTCTGTTCTTTAAAGTCACTTACCTTGTGATATTATATTATGGCAGCCCTGGGAACCTGAGACAAGCCACTAGGGACTGACCTTTGTTTCTACCTTAATTGCTACTATACATCTTCCATCAAGCCTTAATGAGTCTTGCCGCCAAATTCTTTCTTGATTATTTTCATAACCATAACTAGCTTTTCAATCTGGAGAATTTTATAAATCTATTATGTGACTAATGTCTTGGGCTAACAGCCTTGCCTGGTTTCCTGTCATAAGCATTCTCCACCCAATAAATTCCAGGCACCAGACTTGAATCCCAGCTCCTAATATAGTTGTGGTTACAACTGGATAATAAAAACAGATATTTTCATATAGCTAGATACAGTTTCGTATATATATTAAAATATATATGTATATTTAAAACAAAAGAAAATTCAGTTCTGAAAAATGTTTCATTAAAACGGTTACCAATTAAATGTGGTTAACCCATTCTCCCACCCTATCATCTTAAACTGTTACATTATTTTTTCAAATGTTTGTGGATTGCATTGTAAACATGGGCTTAATGAACCATCGTAAAGTAAAGAAAATATTTCCTTCAGGCCGTTAGAACCTTGTCCACTGTGCATATAATTAGCCATGTGTATTTCTTGAGTCCTACTACATTGTACGTGAGAATTCATTTCTCTCTTTTAGAGGAGGAAGCATTGGTATTTCAGGAAAATATACTTGCTTTAAAGATTTTTAAGTCATTCTTAGCTATTTTTATACAGGTCAATATGTAGCTTTCATTCCAGTTAAATAAAAGATGAAATTATTTTCTTTCCTTTCCATTCTCACATAATTTACCTTCCAAGGGAAAGAGTTGTCTTCAGCACATCTGGTTGCAAGGTAGACAATGAGATGGTTATAACAAAATAATGGTGCATAATGAAGCATTTCAGGTATATGAAAAGTAAATTTCCAAAGAGATTAGAGCTGTAATTTGTATTTGATTCTGAAGATGAATACCTGTAATAGTCACTCTTCCCCATGGTAGCTATCTTTATAAAATTAACAGTGATTCAGATTTTATGTGTAAACTTGAGGGTTAAGGAAATTTCAAATAAGATGCTTTTACTCTAGGCCAAAACAAGTATTGTGAGTTTGTAAGACTTCCTTTAGAAGTGAAATGGAGACGTTAGACAAGTGACATCCATTTCTTTGTCTAACGAGCTTTTCTTTGAATGTGCAAATGGTTCTAAAGAAAAGAAATGAGTAATGTTTGTCATTAACATCTTATCATGTCTTTGTTCAATCAGATGCTTTCTTCTAAACACTTAACCAAGATAATGTAGAAAAAAACTGGTGAAATATTCTTGTTTTTTTAAAAAATATTTCTTCTTAAGTTGACACTAGATGTGTAATCATATACTTATTTTCTTTCTATATTGAAACATTCTTGACCTTTGATTACTATTACTGTTGCTGCCACCCAGTCGGCTCTGACTCCTGGCGACCCCATGTACAACAGAACAAAACACTTCCGGTTCCCACGCACGTCATCCTCATGATTGCCAGCATGCTTGAGTGCATTGTTGCCTTCCAATATAGAAGCTCATCTTTCAGTACTATATTAGACAATATTTTGTTGTGATCCATAGCGTTTTCATTGGCTAATTTTCAGAAGCAGATCACCAGGCCTTCCTTCCTAGTCATTTTAGTCTGGAAACTCTGCTGAAACTTGTTCACCATGAGTGACCCTGCTACTATTTGAAATACAGGTGTCACAGCTTCCAGCATCATAGTAACACACAAGCCACCACAATACAATAAACTGACAGATGAATGGTGGTTGATTGCTTTGAGAGTTGAGTATAAAACTTTCGCTAAATAGTTATTAGGTAAATAAAAATCAGACTGGTATCTGCTGGATTTGAGAAATTAAATAATTCAATGAAACAATCCATTATTGAAGCTGAATTTGCCAGCACAACGCTGTGTTTGGTCACTGCCAAGAAATAGAGTGTGGTGGTTAGAAGTACTAACTCTAGAATTGTCTGCCTGCGTTTAAATCCAGTTTCTCCTCATTATTAGTTATGTGACCCCAGGCAGTTGCTTACCTTCTCTGAGTCTCAATTTCTCCATTTCTATAGAAACATAATGATTTTACTGCCATCAAGTTGATTTGAACTCATGGCGACACCATGTGTGGAGAGTAGAACTACTCCATAGTGCTTTCAAAGCTACGATCTTTTGGAAGCAGATTGCCAGGCTAGTCTTCCAAAGTGCCTCTGAGTGGGTTTGAACCGCCAACCTTTCAGCTAGTAGTTGAGCGTAATCGTCCACTTAATGGGATTGTGATTGGTATTCAATACACTAGTACACATAAAACCCTAGGAATAATACCTAACATACAGAAGTCATTACCAAGTAGTAGTTATCATGACTACCACCAGTCGGTCAGTTTGTCTTACTGTGGTGGCTTGTGTGCTGCTATGATGCTGGAAGCTATACCATCAGTGTTCCGAATAACAGCCGCATCACCCAGTGTGGACAAGTCTAGCAGAACCTCCAGGACGAATGGCCTGGCCATCTACTTCTGAAAAATCAGCCAGTGAAAATCTTATGGATAACAACATACCAATGGTCATAAAGATAGCAGTGGACTCCATAACATTTTGCTCTGTTTTACAGAAGGTCGCTATGCGTCAGAGCCAACTTGATGGCAACTAACAACAACAACAAGCTATGATGACGATCATCTCAGGGACAGCATGTAGGAAAAATACGGTGAGAGGTCATGTTTTTATCATAACTAAATTAACTAGCACGTGAAGATAGTCAGGACTTAAACTTTAAGGTGCTACAACATATTGAAAGTACTCAAGTCTACGCTATGACCTAAGATTAAAAACAAGTATCTGTTTTGTAGTTTACCAGACAAATTCTACAAGGATTATCACTTCTAATTTTAATAGCAGCTGAGGATTATTATAATGATCTATCTTTTACAGAGGAAATAGGTTTTATAATACCAGATGAAGTAACTGTAGCAATAGGAATATAAGCAAAGTAATTACATCATCTTGGAATTTATAATAGCCATGGAAGCAAATTTATAGTCATATATGCAATTTAGACATTAGGACAACTTATTTCACAAATTTCAAGAAAGAATAGACATGATCTCATAGCTGGATACTCCAAAAGGAAATGGTCCAGGAAGAACACAAGAATGCAAGGTACAATAAATGTAAATTCTTATAAAACAATTTTAAATAATTCCAAAGAGATAAAAGTATGACAACATTTTTCAAATTATAGCCTATGTGCTGTAAGCATCAAAATCACATGTGATATTTATCAAAATGTGGAATCTGGAGTTAAATCAAATTACCAGTTGCTGGGGGTCCAAGTTGATGCTTTTTTTTTTTAACAGTTTACCATGTGATTCTTATGCATGCTAATCTTTGAAACAGGGAAAATGTAAAGTACTTTGACTAAGTAATATAGTGAGAATTAGTGAGAGATAAAAAGAAGAACCAGTTAACTTTTCCAATTAAACAAATTATCTTAAATCTAGAAAAAATAGCCAAAGCCTGGTTAAGGAAAAAAAAAAAAATTCATGATGCGATATTAACTGGTTAATTAAATAACTTCACATTCCTTGACCAGACAATTTACATTCAAGAAATAAGAAATAACTTGAAATATTTGTCCCAGCTCCACTATAGGTGATAACTGAAGGGTAATGGATAATTTAAAAAGGATTAGAATGAAGTTGTTTACATATTTCCTCCTTCCTTCCTTCCTCCCCTTTTCCCTTCCTTTCCTTGTTTCTTCTTTCCCTTCTCTCTTCCTTCGTCCATTTTTTTTTTTTAAGATGTATAGCCTTGATCTCTAAAAACATAGATAAGAGAGCTTGGCAACAATACTTCCAAAATTAAACAGAATTATCATGCTAGGAGTTAGGAAAGGAAGCATCGATAGTTAGAACCCTGCCTCTATTCAGTGAGAATAAAAAATGCCATTGTTACTTTTCTCCTGTTTTGACAGGATTATTAACTGTGATAATGAGGGCCACAGACCAGATATACATAGATCAGCAAGGCTGCTGAAAATGTTCCTCATTAAGTTTTTGCGAGAATGGGCTTAAATGAATTTCAAACGAGAATGACCTAGTGATTTTAATTGACCACAAGCTCTGAATGAGACCCCAGTAAGTTATGGCTGCAAACAGAAATAAATTATTTTAGGTTGTATTAGTAGAAGTACACTATCTCAAGCAAGGGAGGTGAAAGCTCTTTGTGTGGGGAAACTGGAACAGAACCTGATTCTTATTGTTTGTTAGGAGCATACTTTAATGTGAGCATAGAGAAAAGCAAAACAAAACAAACAATCAAACAAAAAACAGCTAGTATAAGGACAGAAAATTGGAAAGGCACTGGTTAACAGTCTGAGAATGTAACACATGATGGATAGCAGAGGGAGCTGAAGATGTTTAACTTGAGAAGAAAAGAAATAGTAAAGGCAGGTTAACTGTTCTCCAATGTGTAACGACCAGTCATGTGGAAGAAGGGTTAGACTGACTCTATCATGCTAGAGAGCAAAGTCAAGACTGGTGGATGGAAGCACATAGAGAGTGTTCAGCTCACACTAAGGAAAAATTGTTAAGAAATGATAGCTTTTTTAAAATATAAAGAAAAATTTTCTTAGGCTATGAAGTTTACACAAGAACTGGATAACGAAGAAGGAGATTTCTTCATTGGGTTATAAGTCAGGCTAAATGAACTTCTTCCAATTCTTAATTTCCATGGTTGTCTCTGTCTAATTTATCCCAAAGGTTGGTGGGGCTTGAGTTCCAAGTCATACCATCCTTGTCTATATTTGTTAATTCTCATGATTCAGTACTCCTGTAATTTCAGACACTATGATAGCTCAAAAATATTAGGAAAATAAGTCATAAAGTGTGAAAATTGACTTTTCCTTTCTGATATTGAGACTACTAAATAATAGAAAGGGAATGAGTTTTCTCTCTCTAATATAGGTTGGAAACACTCTTTATTCTCATGGGGTTGGTAAAAGTTAGAAATGCCAGCTTTAACGAACAAACAAAGAATTTTGTGTTTCATTTGATTATTTTTTTCCTAAATTCTAAAAGCACAATAGATTATATCAAATGTAAGCGTGCAAATAGTTTTTGCATTGAATGTCATTTCCAGCTGCATTGTGGAAATTGTGCTGGGGTTAAAATATTTACATTCTTTTAAAAAGATATACCAGTTTTTTAGGTGTAAATTGCTCTGAGGCCTTATCTGTGTCTAAAGAATGACACATAAGGAAAAAAATTTAAAAGCTGCTATGATACATTCAACTGAACAGCTTAGTATTTATTTTATTGAACAAGTGCTTCAGTTATACTATGTAGTTTAATTGAATAATTGCTTAAAAAAAAAATTTCCTAGCAGTCAGTTTTTATGGTATTAGCGGCTAATTCACTAACATCGAGTCTAATCACTACCTCGGATTGACTAATAACCTGCATGATTAGGCTTCCAGACTCTTTTAGATTAATCTACAGACACCCTTTGATTTTTTAATATCATTGGATTTCACCAAACAAGTAATTATTTGGTAGTTTTCATTTGAGAAGCTAATATTGACACTATACCTGTTACACTAATTGAATTAAAATAGATATGAAGCTCAAAAAAATATTGAATGACACAGGAAGCATCAAAAGAAGATGGAAGGAATACACAGAATCACTGTACCAAAAAGAATTGGTCAAAGTTCAGCTATTTCAGGGAATAACGTATGATCAAGAACCTACTGTATTGAAGGAAAAAGCCCAAGGTGCACTGAATGGCACTGGCAAAAAACAAGGCTCTGGGAATTACTAGAATACAAATTGAGATATTTCAACAAACGGATGCACCGCTGGAAGCAATCACTCATCTACGCCAAGATATTTGGAAAAGAGCTACTTGGCCAACCAATTGGAAGAGATCCATATTTGTGTCCATTCCAAAGAAAGGTGATCCAACAGAATGCAGAAATTATTGAACAATATCATTAATATCACATGCAAGTAAAATTTTGCTGAAGATAATTCAAAAATGGTTGTGGTAGTACATGGACTGGGAAATGCCAGAAATTCAAGCCAGCTACAGAAGAGGATGTGGAAGGAGGAATGTCATTGCTGATGTCAGATGGATCTTGGCTGAAAGCAAAGAATACCGGGAAGATGTTTACCTGTGATTTATTGACTACGTAAAGACATTCAACTGTGTGGATCATAACAAATTATGGGTAACATTTCGAAGAATAGGAATTCCAGAGCACTTAATTGTGCTCATGGGAAACCAGTGCATACACCAAGAGGCAGTCGTTCAAACAGAACAAGGGGACACAGCGTGGTTTATAATCAGGAAACATGTGCATCAGGATTGTATCCTTTCACTATACTTATTCAACCTCTATGCTGAGCAAATAATCCGAGAAGCTGGACTATCTGAAGAAGAAATCAGCATCAGGATTGGAGGAAGACTCATTAACAACCTGTGATATGCAGATGATACAACCTTGCTTGCTGAAACTGAAGAGGACTGGA
Source organism: Trichechus manatus latirostris (assembly GCF_000243295.1). Taxonomy (NCBI): domain Eukaryota; kingdom Metazoa; phylum Chordata; class Mammalia; order Sirenia; family Trichechidae; genus Trichechus; species Trichechus manatus. Next base: position 247,801 of record NW_004444275.1, on the reverse strand, counting down.
AGCACTTACTGATAAAAATCAAAGACTACAACCTTCAGTATTGATTACACCTTAACAAAAAGAAAACAAATATCCTCACAACTGGACCAATAAGCAATATCATGATAAATGAAGACAAGACTGAAGTTGTCAAGGAATTCATTTTACTTGGATCCACAATGAACGCCCATGAAAACAGTAGTCAAGAAATCAAATGACTTATTGCATTGGGAAAACCTGCTGCAAAAGACCTCTTTAAAGTGTTAGAAAGCTAAGATGTCACTTTGAGGACTAAGGTGAGCCTGACCCAAGCCATGGTATTTTCAGTTGTCTCCAATGCATGTGAAAGTTGGACAATGAAAAAGAAGGCCAAAGAAGAACTGATACATTTGAATTATGGTATTGGCAAAGAATGTTGAATACACCACGGACTGCCAAAAGAGGGAAAAAATCTGTCTTGGAAGAAGTGAAGCCAGAATGCTCCTTAGAAGGTAGGATGGCAAGACTTTATCTCATGTCTTTTGGACATGTTATCAGAAGCGACCAGTCCCTGGAGAAGGGCATCATGCTTGGTAAAGTAGATACTTAGCAAAAGAGAGGAAGACCCTCAACAAGATGGACTGACACAGTTGCTGCCACAATGGGCTCAAACATAGCAACGACAGTGAGGGTGGTACGGGACCAGGCAGTGTTTCGTTCTGTTGTACATAGGGTTGCTATGAGCTGGTACTGACTAGACAGTCCCTAAAAACTAACAACAACAACATATAAAGTCACTTCTCCTTATTTAATGAAGAATCACATAAAGATAAAATATCTTAACAGATGTCACATTTATTCATGAAAATTATTGAACTGGAGTCGAATTATTTTCTTCATGATTCATAAAATTATTTTCAGATCTTTAACGTTAGCTTATCAAACTCTTAAGTATCTGAATCATTGCTTTTTTCCTGAAGAAGGTTTTTAGCTTTCTGCTACAGCACTTGGCTAAAAGAAGTTTTTAACGTTTTTAGCACTCCTTTTTAAAATCATTGAAATAAAAATGATCAAGTAAGTAAATTTTTCTCAGTTCACCTTAAAAAACAAAGGGAAAAAAGCTAGTAACACTTTTCTACCCCCACAATGAGGGTATATTTGCCATTCTGTGAACGATGCTGTCTACAAGAATCCATGATTAGGAAGCAGCGTAATTCAGGGACTACACACAAGCAAAATATAAAGTATTGAGAAGACAGTAATTAAGTAGAATACCTAGTAAATCATAGGCCACTGTGCCGGAGATTGCTAGTTACTGCTGAATATGCTTTATTTTCTTAGCAAGAAACTACCAACCCACTCGTTTTATTGAGGTGGTCCTTTTGTCTAGCTATAAGACTACTATTATAGATTAAATTGTGTTCCCCAAAAATGTGTGTCAACTTGGCTAGGCCATGATTCCCAATATTGTGTGATTGTCCACCTTTTTGTCATCGGATGTGATTTTCCCATATGTTGTAAATCCTGGCCTTTATGATGTTAATAAGGTAGGATTAGAGGCAGTTATTTTAAAAAGGCAATGCTCTTGAGTCAATCTTTTTTGAAGTATAAAAGAGAGAAGGGAGCAGACAAACGGGGGACCTCATACCACTAAGAAAGCAGCACTGAAAGCAGAGCACATTCTTTGGACCCAAGTTTTCTGTGCTGAGAAGCTCTTAGACCAGGGGAAGATTGATGACAAGAACCTTCCCCCAGACCCAACAGAGAGAGAAAGCCTTCACCTGGAGCTGGTATCCTAAATTTGGACTTTAGCCTCCTAAACTGTCAGAGAATAAATTTCTCTTTGTTAAAGCCAGCCACTTGTGGTACTTCTGTTGTAGCAGCACTAGATAACTAAGACAACTACATTTATAGCCTCCTTCTCCACTAGTTGTAACCATGTGAGTAAATTCTGCCTGATGATATGTAGTGTGTAAACACAAGCTATTGGTGGGACTCTGGAAAGGCTCTTTAAATGGAGCTAAATTAGCTGGGAGGGACCCCTTTGCCCCTGTTCTTTCCTCTTCCTTGCCCTCTTCCTGCCAGCAATAGGTACATGGTATTTGGAGTTCTAGGTCCATGTCCTTACTTTATATATAGAAGTAGAAGTATGTGGAACAAAAATAAAATAAAAAAAGAAAAAAAAAGGGAAACTGAGTGCTTGTGACATTGTGAAGTAATCTCACTGACCCTGTAATGCCTATCTCTGGACTTGTTATTTGTGATGGAATAAACACTAAGTTATTTTACTGCTTAAGTCAAGTCTTGGTTATGACTAACCAGATACAATCCCTAACTGATACAAATACTCAGTGACATGGGTTGAAGGCATAGTGTGGGTGAAATGATATGATTTACTTTGCATGTGAGATTATATCTTTGTAGGGTGAGTGTACAGATCATTTCTTTTGTGAGATCTAATAAGTCAATCATCATGAATTATATTTGTGATTTAATAACTGTTTTTTTTTCTTAAGTGAAGTATCTACAATAGGTTAAATTAAGAACACTTGGGTCAGTTATCAGTAATAGACTGTTTATCCATGAACAGGTTCTTAAATATTTCTGCCAAGAAAACTATGGTGAGGAAGACTACCCATTCAGCAGATATGAATTATTACATAGAAACCTGAACCTAGCTTTGGAAAATCATACATTATGATTCTCTGTCCAACAGACACTACTGTTCCCGATGGATTCTCTGTTGCTTTTTGGCATGAGAATTGATTAGACTCGGATAATAATAGCAAATAATCTAACAGAAAAGTGAGGTCATTGGAGAGTAACTGTGTCTAATTCAGTGTTTGGTACAGCAAAAACAGGTTGTTGATGCTCAATTAAAGATAAAACGCTGATAATTCAGTGATTTCCACTAGTATACTCAGTCCCACTTTCCCCCACTTTTCCTCCAAGAAACTATCTGTTGTCAATTCTCTCCTTTTTTCCACAAGAGAAAGAAAACACATCATTAATAAAACAGATTTTTAAAAAATCAGGTCATGTTTGTCATGCTGTGTTTGTCCGCTTTAAGTAGTAATTCTCAAACTTGAAATTTTGGAGCCCTTTAAATGCACATTGGACACTTTCCTTTATTCTTTCTCCAGTTTCTGGGTGGTTAGCCTATAAAAGAAATAAAGCCAGGGGAGGTTGTGTCATTTGATGCATTTGATGACAGAGACACTGGAAAGCTGTAAATGTTAAGCTTTCAGCTTCTACTAATCTGAACGTTTCATCTGCATGGGTGAACACTGCGTCTGTCTGCTGGGTTGCCTATAAGGATGCTGTGGTGTGGGCTTTCTCCTGGCTGTGGTGTTGGCTGGTTGGATTCTGCCCAGAAGTTGAAAAATCTGAGTGGTGAAGAGAGGAAGAATATTCTTTCAACTCCTGAGAGACCTAAATAGCCTGTCAGTTATAGCATGCCGTTTAAAAGGTGAGATATCGTTTAATTTTGTGGTTTAAAAAACAACAGCACATAACTTTTCAAAGGAAAGCATAGCAGAATTCCCATACTGAAGCTGATAAAAACCAGTAAAATATGACGCTGATCTGGTTAAAGTTTGAAGGCAGTAAAAGGCCCCAGTCTACTCAATCTTCCTCATCTCCCCTTAAGCAACTCTTCAGGTTCCTGCAGAAATTTTTGAGTTCCCCATGACCCTCAGAATGGACAGAACACATTGTAGAAGCTACTTGCCTTCCTCACCTCCCTCCATCTTTTTCTACCATTTCACAGGCTTTGTACTTGATGAGCAAATTGAGAATAGAGAGTTTCAGTAACTTTCCCATGGTCACACCATTAGAGGATAATGTAAAGTAAAACTAGAATACAGGCCTACAAGGTTTTTTTTTCCCCCCATTCCCTATTATACAATGCTGTCTGGATACAGGATTCCCTGGATAGTGCAAACAGTTAAGCACTCAGCTGCTAACTGAATGTTGGACATTCAAGTCTACCCAGAGGCACCTCGAAGAAAAGGCCTGGTTATCTTCTTTAGAAAAATCATCCAGTGAAAACCCTATGGAGCACAGTTCTACTCTGACACATATAGGGTCACCATGAGTCCGAGTTGACTCAATAAAAACTGGTTTAGTTTTGTCTGGGTACAAAAGGAATGTTTCTCGACACCATTTGAAATCTCTTTATAAATAATTTCTCATCACAGGAGGTAAAACTGCAAGGAGAGTGAAATTTGCCATCTACCTTTGGATTACTTTAGAAGTTGAAGACAATTAATTAGTACTAATCACAATGAGTCAGAATCGACTCGATGGCATGGCAACGGGTTTTGTTTTTTTAATTGGTTTTAATCATCGAGGGAGTAATTCACAGAAATTGTGTTAGACTATGTGAAAACTCAAGGCAACCTTGGGTAGTTCAATCAATCAGAATATTGTTTATCCACCCTCAATTACAGGCTTAGGATTCTAGGAGACAAAAATAAGCATAAAACTTGGTATCTTAAGAGACTATTTTGCTAGGCAGGCAAATGTGTGTGTGTGTGTGTGTATGTTTAGAAGATAGTTATCAGTAAAACTGTGCAGAATTTTATAAGCATTTCATTGTAGTTAATGAAAGGGAGGAAGACAATCAGATTCTCTTACTTATCAATTAAAATATGAATTTGGTTTTTGGCACTTGGAGCTATCAGCAGGTTGATGGATCTATGGCTTTTTAAAGTCTCCTGGAAAGCAGAAGGAAGAACTTGCAGAGGAAGCTGGATAGCTTGGAGTAAAATGAATTTGATATGAAAAGGAAGCAAAAATGGCTAATGCAGTCAGGAAAGAGTGAAATGGAACTAGGAGTTTAGAATGTTCTAACTACTATATTTCCTAAAGTTAGTCTCTATAGAATTTTCTCCAAAACTTTAGACTTATGAGTCATTTTCTAAGCCTGTTTGAAGGGTTTAAGTTGTTTTCAATCAAACTTTCCTTGAATATGACAGAATTAATGGATACACATTGCCCTGTAGAGTGTACAGTACATAGAAGGCAAAACATGATATATATCATTATTACATTGAAATAATATAATTTTGGGTACTCAGGATTCCACATGGTTAAAGTTATAAAAAGAAAAATGCAAGCAGGTACACTTTTGAGTATGTTGTGTAGAGGAAAAAAGCACTAAGTGAGATTTGAGAGCTGAAAGTTCTAGTCCCATGTCTACTACCAAGTGTCTAGTTGTCCTTGGGTGGGCCAAAGGTAAGAAAGCTTCCTTTTTCTTTCTGATAACAAGGGAAAAGATTGGTGACTTCAAAGATGTCATCTATCTTTAAATTTACGTAAATCTGGGGTTGAGCCTACTGGCATGATCTTCAACTCTCTTTAATATTTGTCCTTTGAAATCCCTCATTCATAAACGTTATAAATTCCGAGTAAAGAAAAAAATACATTTTTCTCCGTGTGTACTTTTGTTTTTCATATTAGCTTTCCAGCCTCGTACTGTATATATAAACTCATTTCAGAGACTTCCACAATAGTTATAATTGATTAAGAGACAAGAGAAATTCAGTTTCTAAATCATAACGTGGGAAGTGCACGCTTGTTTTCCTTGACATCAACAGGATCTTAATGCCATCTGAAAAGCTGACTTAACACAGGTCTAATCTTGTGTATGTGTTATTATTGAGAATGAATCTGCTTTTATATTTGATAGAAAACATGATTGTGTTCTGATGAGAGTGACGTTCAAAATTAGTTTCCTGAACTCCATTTGCCCATCGAAACCTCACAGATGGAAGAGGAGAAAAATGTCAAAGAAGCTCATACACTTGGATTTGTTTCTGCTGCCTAAAATTTTCTCCTGATACCTGCTTCTCGGCATGGCCTCTAGTGCCACAGAAAGAAAAAAAAAAAAATGTTGCAGGATGCTGTATTAGAGCACTGTACAATATTTTAATGCATTTTTAAAAGGAAACAACTTTCTCTGTTTTCCTTTTCCAGACCTCTCCACCTCGTATTTATCCTCCTCCCTTCCCTTGATTCCTCAGGACACAGTTGTTTTCCTGAGGGAGAAAATAACAAGAAACTGTTGGTATTTTTAACAAGACTTAGATACTGCAGGGAATACCTATTTCTCACCTGCCCTTTTCAACAGCAGTTCAAGGACCCACTGTTACAAAGACCAATATATGTATTTTGAGCAAAAACAGCAAGGAAAAACAAAAAGCTGAGGTCTCTTTTATATGTCACAGCATTTTAAAATTGCTCATTATTTGGTAACCATTTCTTCTGCTCTAAGGCAAAACTTGAGAGCGTCATCTCTTATATAAGCTTATCATAAGTGACTTCTATGGTTTTAATGTTGGAATTGTTACAACCTTAAAGTCACATAACATAAGCAAAAAAATCTGATCCTGAAATAAAAAATTATATTTATTAAATAACTTTTCATTAAATAACTTCTTTTGGGAAAAAATAAATTTAAAATGTAATAAACGCACTTACTCTGGAAAAATTATTGTTCATCTTGAATTCATATATAGCCCAGTAATGCCTTTCTGCCTCCTTTCTTATTCCCCTTCATGATATTCTTTTCTGGGTCTTGGATATAAATTCCACATGTATTTATCAATTTTCAAGGGCATTGATCTCAAATAAAATTTTATGTTAGAAGTCTGTGGGATATTTACCTCTCATTCAAACTTCACCAAATACACACAACATAAAAATTCCTAGAATATCTTGTTTTTCTCTGCAATAGAGAAAGGTATTGTTAAAGTTCTAGGCCAGGTTACTAAGACTGCAAATACAATCTTCCTGGTCAATTTTCCAGAATCCTTGCAATTGTGATCTAGGCAGGCAGTCTGAAACTACGTCGGTTTTGATAGCAGCTTCTGAGCGAGATGCCTTAGGTAACAGAAGTCACAAGAACGATATTGTTGTGACATTGTCCCTTAATAAAACAGTGGCACTCAACACAAGAAGACTCACTCTGGCCACTGAGACTAAAAATCCACCAGTTAAGACTGCAAAACAGGGGACAAGGGCTTGCCAGTTAAGTGGGTTTTTTGTTGTTCTTTGTTTGTTTTTTGTTTAGTTTTTCTCCTTCTAGAACCAAAAAGCTAGCCGATGTAAATAGCAACTTGGATGGACATTGTTACAAAATAGTGAGTGTCCTGCTACTGGAAGTGTTCAGACAACAGATGGACAATAATCTATGGGAATCTTGCAATGGACGGAGGTTGACCAGGTGAGCTGTAAGCTCTTCTAATGCTGAGATTTCGTGGTTCTAGGAACCATATTGTGAGGTTAGAAATGGAAGTTCTACTACTGTGTTAGCTAGAATTAATGTTTGAAAGAATGAATGAGCTTCATTAAGTTCAAGGAAGTACACAGTTTCTAAATTATATGGTAATGCTTAATGTTTATAAATAATTTTAAAAATGCCTTTCCCATCAATGCCTCAAATGTTAACTTAGTTATTCACAATGACCAATTAAAGAAGTTCGAATATATTGTGAGGATATTAGAAACAGGGCTGAGAGAAAAGAGACAATGTTAGTCTACTGGTTTTCTTTCAGTTTCTCTCTACTTGCTGGCTCCCTGGAAAGGCAGTTCTACTTACAACAGAGATGCTAAATTTAACTGGTTTTTCTAACCTCATCTATAATTTCCTAGCCTATTTTCCAAGTTTGTGCCTATTCTACGATAGGCATCATTACAAAGCCGTTAATAATTGTGTCCATTAACTACACTTTCAAATATTCTGAGACATAATCTCAGAGATAAAGCATGTGAAGTGGAATGGAGAAGAATATGGATGGCACTCAGCTTGTGGCAGAAGGAAAGAGCATAGGAGATTATTCCCCAGTTCACTTGATTTTTACCTGATGATTTACAAGGTATGTAAATTAGGAGATAACCACAGAAGGTACATTTAATGACATCTTAATGCATCATGGAATTTATGACAAGGCATGAATAGCTTGTGCACTCAACCATTGGAAGCAGATGCTGCAATAATTCTACTTAATACTTAGAAGCAAAGTAAAGCATATTGTTTTTGTACAAATGTTTATGAAACATTAATAAGAATAATATGCAACATTCAATGCTGAACATATAATCTGAAATCCTTTTCTATAAATATTTATAAAGGAGGCATTTTGGTTCTCAACATAAATTGATTCTGAGCCCAGACTCTGAGATGCTGCATAGTGTTCTTTCTCTGGATGTATATTTAACTAGAGTAAGACTAACTGACTCATAGGGTAGCACTACTTTTTACTGTGCCTACTTAGTGAAAGCCTAAAGGGACTGAATCAATTCATAAAATATACTATCCACTACAATAGCACAGTTAGTGGCTTAGAAATGGAAGTTCTACTATTGTGTTAGCTAGAATTAATGTTTGAAAGAATTAATGAGCTTCATTAAGTTCAAGGAAGTACATAGTTTCTAAATTACATGGTAATGCTTAATGTTTATAAATAATTTTAAAAATGCCTTTCCCATCAACGCCTCACATGTTAACTTAGTTATTCACAATGACCAATTATGGGCATTAAAGCAGTTAGAATATATTTGAGGACAAAAAGTCTGCATTCCAATACTAAACAGTAAATTTACTGTTCAAAATGCTGTAGTTTTTCACTGCTGCTAACTAGAGTTCCAAGGCTCTCAGTCACATTATTATTATTTTTTTTTATGGCAATATCTTTTCTCTTTGCAGTTGTATTATGTTTCTTTTAATGACTTTCACTAGCCAGTGTCAGATTTTGTTTCTCTCTTCTCCCCTTAATGGGGGAAACATTTTAGAGAAATAGGATACTCTGTGATTTTCTTCCAGTTAAAACGATGTAATTGCTAATTGCTCTTCAACACTGAAATACTGTCTATCCTTAGCTTCCTGAGTTTGGTTGGAAATGTCAAGATTATGAAATGAATCATTTTTATAACTTCATTTGTGCAAGTATTTACATACGGAGTAAGTTTAACATGGCAAATTTAGCTTTCTCAAGCAATACATTGACTTCATTGAGAAGCAGCGGGTGAAACTTGAGCCTTGGGAAAAGTGAAAAGGGCTTTATGGTCTAAATATATCCTATACCAACTAAGCAGCGTAAGGACTGATCAAAGGTGGTTAGGAGCCATGCATAGGGGTGATTTTAAAAATAATGATAAATTTGCCTTGTTAATACCACTTAAACCTGCCCAACTCATTTGGGCAAAATATGATTGGTTATATAAATCTGTCTTGACGCCCTGAATTTGGACTTTTAGCCTACTTTGACTGTGAGGAAATAAACTTCTCTTCGTTAAAACCATCCACTTGTGGTATTTCTGTTATCGCATCACTAGATGACTAAGACACTGCTCCAGGGGAAGGCTTTCTCTCTCTCTGTCGGCCTTCTCATCAGTGTTCCCCCAGACTAGGAGCTTCTCGGTGCAGGGACCGTGGTCCAAAGGACGCGCTCTGCTCCCGGCACTGCTTTCTTGATGGTAAGAGGTCCCCCTGTCTCACTGCTCACTTCTGTCTTTTACATCTCAAGAGATTGCCTCAGGACACAATTCAGTCTTGTAGATACAGTCCTGCCTTACTAACACAACTGCCGCCCATCCTCCCTCATTAACATCATAGAGACAGGATTTACAACATTTAGGAAAATCACACAGTACCAGGAATCGTGGCCCAGCCAAACTGATATACACATTTTTTGGGGGACATAATTCAATCCATGACAAATGACATACACGCTGTCTAATCTATTGGCCCATGTCTTATCATTTAAAGATGCTAGAGATTCGTGACATCTCTGACTTTTGTCTTTGTCCTAAATTTCTGAATGCTACACACACACTAGATGTGCAAATCTGAACGATTTACACTCAATATTGGAGAATGATGACATATCTTAGAATATTTTTAAAACTATTTTTGACCCATTCTAGCTCTACTCTCTACCAGAAATTGAGACGTTGTAAGACATAATTGTAAAAATTTTCTTCTGTTCTATTGCTGTGTATCTACTGTATATTATAAAATTCTTTAACATATTGAAAGCTTTTAACAAAGTTTCATCTCATTTGCCCCTGGACTACTCTTGGAAAATAAATTATAGCATCAAAGTAAATGTTTATAAAATTATAGTACTAGAAGTAATGGAGCCCATTGGTAGGTAGGTAGATATATCTTCTAATTGGCATAAATTAAGGTAAATTGAATTTGTATTAAAAATACCAATGAGTATTATAAAGTACCAGTTGATATTGTAAAATAAAAGTTTCATATAAGTTTGAGCTTTCTCAGTATCACAAACCTTGTTTTATAGTGGAAAGGGAAAGAATGGTAAATAGAGACTATTTTTCAGAGCCCATTTTGAAGTAGCGCAAGGCACAGGTTCTGATTTAAATAAACTTTAGAGTGAGCCTAGGATAACAACAGTCCATCACTCTTTTGTCAGTTGGTCGAACCGTGGTGTTTGCATAGCTGGAAGCTATGCCACCAGTACTTTAAATACCAATATGGCCACCCATGGTGGGCAGGTTTCACCAGAGCTTCCAGATTAAGGCAGGCTAGGAAGAATGACCTGGTAATCTATTGAAAATTAGCCAGTGAAAACTTGGTGGATCACAACAGAATATTATCCTGTATAGTGCTGGAAGATGAGCCTCTTAGGTTGGAATGCACTGAAAATACACAGTGGCCGCAACAATGGACATTGACAGAAACCAATGATACCAATAATCATAGAGATGGCACAGGACCAGACACCGTTTCATTCTGTTGTACCTGTGGTTGCCATGAGTCAGCGCCGACTTGATGTCAACTAACAATAACAACAGCAGGATAACAGTATTATTCAGTCCAGCTGTCTCTAGGTCTCTCTAGTAGAGTTATAAATGTCTTTCTTTCACTTAAGGCCATACTCTTAATTCCTTCATTAGACTCCATGTTAACAACTTTATCAGGAGGCTGTATCTGGATAGTAGCTTAGGCTAGAACCCCATGCCAATCCCTGCTTATTCACATGCATGGGATCATATGCTCCAACAGTCACTACTGTCTTTATCATCATCTGTGATCTGAGGTGAGAGAACCTCCTGTCTTCTAGCTATCATTTCCAATCGTTTCTGAGAATGTTCTCTATCTGCTGTTCTCAATTGAAGCTATGAAGTGATATAGTTAGTACTGAGACCAGTTTCTGGTTTCAGAGGCCCTTTACCCCTCCACTAGATCACAGTGATGGCAGCAGGAACACCTACTGAGTATATGCTCTTACATTTGAACCCATAACATTTTCCTAGGCTCAGTGTCAAATCCTCCATGATTTCTGATTTTATCTAGGATGGGTCAAAGATTATCAGGACATGAAGTCATTTAATACACTAACAGTTTATGAAGTAAGCCTAAGATCTTCAATTTCCTGGGAAATGAACTATATAATGGAAAACGTAAGCCTTTTTCAAAGACAGTATTAAATGATTTTTTTTTTTTTTAAATCTGAAACCCACCTATCAGAGTTATGTGGGGAAAAGTTTGTAGTCAATTACTTCTCTAAGAGTTTATTTTCTCTGAAAAATTACCTATATACTTGACATTTGGCATGTGAATAGGATTTTGAATGGGAGAATGAGCCAAGAGTAATAAAGGAATTAATGATTCTAGAAAAAGGCTTGAGGAAATGTCAAACTGAGATTATAGATTGCTGGAACTGCTATTCTTGTAACTTATTTTCTTGGATATACTCTAGACATGCTTTCATAAATATTTTCTTTGTCTCTCTAAACGACCTTCAGACCCTTGGAAGGCAGAAAAGTGCCTTATTAACATTGAATCTCCAGTGTCTCAGTTATGGTTGCTGCTTAGTAAATGTTTATTGAATAAATTAATGAGCATGAAAGAGTAAACTTTAACTCTTGTATTTTGCATGTTACACCATATTTGTTTGACTAAGATCTGTTAATTGCCTTTGCATCATGAGTGTAAGGAGCAATATAAAATCTATGGAACAAAGATACATTAACCAGAATAAAGTCTTTACAAAATATAAGTTTGTGTATATGTGTGAAAGTATTTATGTGGTTACAAGTATGTGTGTATTTAGAGGCATACTTTCTACAGAGTGGGTTTTCATAATATTTTTTTTGTGACTCGTTCAATTGAACAACATTAATTTTGTCTTTACTTTCAGCTATAAGTGTACAGGTAATCTAGAACTAGCTCTGTACCTTAGGAAGCTGAGAAGAAAGCTCCTAGATGCTATTCCACCATACCAATGGTTGATAAACATGATAAGGAGGTGTCAGAAGCTCTGATAGTGCTAGTGGTGATAGAAGTAAAGTCATTACTCTTGAGCAGGTGCTGAAAGCCTCAAATGCTGGATTGCCCAGGGGTGCTTACATTTTATTTTTTACTTCTATCAAAACAACTTTTATTATTAAACATTTCTAACCACTAATTACTGTTTTATATTGACCATCCTTTTAAATTTTTGATTAATACAATATTTATTAGAAAGGCATTATACTTTCAAAACCACCCAGTTTAGGACTTCCAATTCTGGAAGAAGATTGAGTAGATAAATTTCTCCCTGATGCTCCTAATAAGTACAGCTAAAAATTTTAGAGATTATATACAAAATAAAAAATAAGAAGGCTCAGAAAGTTAGAGAGAAGAGGTCAGTGACCTTAGGAGCCAAGGAAGGACGTGGAGGAGAGTTTTCTGGGTTTTCCTTTTTGCCACATATATCCTGGACTGGGAACTGAAGAAGCCGGCAGCCTGGAAACAGCAATGGGAGCAGGCAAATGAAAACAGAAAATAAAAACCTGCTGTCTCTTGCTAAAGAACCAGAAAAGGGGAAAACTATCAGGAAAGAAAATTTTTAGACAATAACTACCCGGCCCCAGCCAAATATCACTCACGGATGAAACCTACAGCTCTACCCACCGCTGTCACCAATGGGCAATTACAAACTTTTTTTTCTCCTTGTGAGTTTTTAAATTGTATTTTATAGTTGAAGCAAAAGCTATAACATTGTCTGATGTGTTCAGTGCAAGTAGAGGAAATATTTAAAACAATTGTATTATGAACTGAAGAGAGTAAAAGAACTTATAAGGAGGTGAGGATTCTTTGTGATGATGGAACAGTTTATATCTTGATTTTGGTGGTGGTTACCTGAATCTAAACAAACGATAAAAACGACATGAAACTATGCACACATAATGTACTTATGTCAATTGCCTGGCTTTGATATTGTATTATGATTATATAAAAGGTAAGCACTGGGGGAAACTGGAAGAAGGGTGCACAAGACTGATCTACACCGTTTTCACAAATTCTTGTGAATCTGTAACTATTGCCAAAAATAGTTTAAAAATAGACAGAGAAGCCATGATCTATTTTGTGATATATGTTTTTCCTTGAAAAATAAACATATGCCATATGTAGAATACAGCAAGGAGATACTGTGTGGTTTAAAATCAGGAAAGGTGTGCATCAGGGTTGTATCTTTTCACCATACTTTTTCAATCTATATGCTGAGCAAATAATCTGAGAAGCTGGACTATATGAAGACAAATTCGGCATCAGAATTGGAGGAAGACTCCTTAACAACCTTCGTTATGCAGATGACACAACCTTGCTTGCTGAAAGGGAAGAGGACTTGAAGCACTTACTGATAAAGACCAAAGACTACAGCCTTCAGTATGGATCACACCTCAACATAAAGAAAACAAAAATCGTCACAACTGAACCAATAAACAACATCATGATAAATGGAGAAAATATTGAAGTTGTCAAGGATTTCATTTTACTTGGATCCATAATCAATACCCATGGAAGCAGCAGTCAAGAAACCGAACAACATGTTGCATTGGGCGAATCTGTTGCAAAAGACCTCTATAAAGTGGTAAAAAGCAAAGATGTCACTTAAAAGACTAAGGTGCACCTGACCCAAGCCATGGTATTTTCAATTGCCTAATATGCACGCAAAAGGTGGACTATGAATAAGGAAGACTGAAGAATTGATGCATTTGAATTTTGATATTGGTGAAAAATATTGAATATACCATGGACTGCCAGAGGAATGAACAAATCTGTCTTGGAACAGCCAGAATGCTCCTTAGAAGCTAGGATAGTGAGACTTTGACTCATGTACTTTGGACACGTTATCAGGTGGGACCAGTCCCTGGAGAAGGACATTATGTGTGGTAAAGTAGAGAGTCAGTAAAAAAGAGGAACACCTTTGATGGGATGGATTAACACAGTGGCTGCAACAATGGGCTCAAGCATGGCAATGATTGAGGATGGCGCAGGACCGTGCAGTGTTTCATTCTGTTGTACACAGGTTGCTATGAGTTGGAACAGACTCGACAACATCTAATAACAACAACATATACAATACACAAGAAGCTCTTTAGGGCCTCTCACTTTGGCTCACATTCAGATTTGATCTTGATCCAGCACTGGATCTTTGGAAGTGAGAGCCTGTAAACATGTTACAATATATTTTTAGAATTTATTCAACCTGCACTTTAAATACATAAGATTTCAAAATGAAATGCAATGATCAGATAAATTTTAAAATGAGAGTGATAATTTCCAAGTTATTACTCAGTAAACTGAATTACACCTTTTAGCTTCATGTGAAATATTAACTCAATTAAGTTTACTATTTTATATGCAGTATCAATCTACGAGACATGAAAGAAAGTGCTATTGGATATATTTATTTTAATGGTTGTAGTTGTTAGTTGTCTGATTCATGGCAACGTTATGTATAACAGAATAAAACGTTGCCTTCATGATCGTTGGTATGTTTGAGTTCAATGTTGTCCAATCTGAGGGGCTCATATATCAGACAATATTCTGTTGTTACCCATAATGTATTCATTGGCAAATTTGCGGAAGTAAATTGCCAGGCCTTTCTTCCTATTCTGTCAAAGTTTGGAAGCTCTGCTGAAACTTGTCCACATAGGTGACACTGCTGGTATTTAATATATTGATGGTATTATTTCCAGCATCATAGCAACATGCAAGCCACCACAGGATATTAAATTACAGATGGGTGGTGGGTTATAAGGGTATCTCTTAATAATAAAAAGCTTAATCCCACTCTGGCCATGTGCATTAAATATAAAATCATATTAAACTTTACAATATTTCTACAGTGTGAATGCTATTTTTTTTTTAATTTTTAATAGGAGACAAAAATGAAGCTCAGAAATTTAAATAACCTACCACGAATTATCTGTCTAGTTAGTGGTAAAAGGCAATACCTAAGCCTAAATTGGCATCAGGAAGAATATAATTGGGAAAATGAAAACCACACCAGATATTTCAAATAGAAAATATTTGATACAGAGAATTGTATACAGGCTTTAAAAGACTAAAAAAGTGAAAAATGGAATATGAGTTAACTAAGAAATTAGAAACTGTGAAAAGCAGCTGCTACCTGAAGGGCTGTAGGAACACAAGAGAAGTGTTAGTACCAGAACCTTGGAGCACAAAGGAGTTACCAATACTTTGGTTTCAATACTCCAGAGGCAGTATAGGAATAAGAAGAAAGAGAACTACAATGAGAGTAAGAGTGACACAGAGAGAAATAACATCTTTTCACATCCTCTTGATTCATCTCTCATCTCCCACTAGTACCTTTAATTGGTCAAACTCAAAAGTTAACCAACTGTAATAAAATCCTGGGAAACAGAGTTTGCAAACCCCCAAACTCCCAGATAGAGTATAGATGGGGATAGAGGAGTAGAAAGAATGGTTTGGGCTGATAAAAATAAATTTAAAAATTGTTATAGACTGATTTTTTAAAGCCATAATACTTATATTTCAATATGCACTATGCACTGATACTTAAAACAATGAACTCTTGAGGCTAACTTTCTTTAGTCCGTTTTCTAATTTTTAAGAGTTTTAAAACTATGCAATGTGTAATTTAGTCTTTCTTTCTTTACTTTCCCATCAGCCTTACAGAAATGAGGAGGGATGCAGTTTTACTTTTATATTTAAGCAATTGTGTAAAAATATTTAACATTAAGAAATAATTCTAACCTTTGACGTGATCCAGAAGATAGAAAATGCTGACCTGTTTCACTTTCTTTTCATAGTTCCCTGGTTAACATTCAAGGTATTAATGAGGCCACGGCCTCCAATATATTTCCTTAGTGGATCAGGTAGCATCACCTCCCTCCATGACCACAGATGATTTTCCTAAACTTAGTTCGACATCTTGACAGATGCTGTTGTTCATCTGAAGGATCCAGGTGGTTGATGGGCCATTGTAAAACTCAGTGATAGCACTGGTAGAGGCTGTTGGACTTGCAGATTATTAGTAAACATCTGAACTTCCAAGAATATGTTTCTCTGTAGTGTATTATAAGTGAATGGAAAAGAAATAGTTGTAGTCATCTTATGGGAAAAAATGTTCTTCTAAAATGCTGACTCTTAGAGATGTTAATGAGGTTGACCTGATGGACTCTTGTTCATTCTTTCTCTTTATATTCTATTAGCTTTTGGACTAACATTGATTTTTGGAGTTCTTGTGCAAAAAGTCAATGTTGGCAGGATATATTTTCTATTCTGCAGATAATTCTATAGGAAAATGAGTAAGGTATTATAGAGAGGGACTTGCTGGATTTTATACCTGGGAAGTATAATATCATTGCTTATATGAAGCGTTAAATAGCAAGGTAATTTAATGGACAAAAATACAGTTGCATCTTCCGTGTTAGAAAGGAGAAAGAGAAGGATGAGAAGTCAATTTTAGCATCATAATACCAGGAGGCTTATAAAACCCAAAAACCAAACTTGCTGTCACCGAGTCGACTTTGACTCATAGTTAATGTTAAATGAATGCTATGTGATGAATGGATGTAATTTGGTAGAAGAAAAATCTTTTCTTTGGCTTTTGTAGGTGTTTATGGTGGGACCAACTAGTGGGAGATTTGTTTCATACTATCTCTCTACATTATGACTTTGATCTTATGAAGATGATTATTTATACAAATTTGAGCAGCACTTGACCAGTAAGTGGGAGTAGGTGACCATTTTCCAAACAGACATGTTTTCCAAACAGAAAACAGAATTGGGTTATGAAATCAACTTAATTTTTAGTTGATCTCAACTATCACTTTATAAAAAGGAAACAGAATAGAATAAAGTAGGATAGGAAAAGAAAGTGAACTGGAGTGAAATGGAATGGAATAGATCAGACTGTGAGTAATATTTGGTAAAATGTTTACTTTGGTTGTATGTATCTGTGTCTGTGTATATGTCTGTGTTCTAGTTCATGATGTAAAATGAGCTTTTCACTATAAATTTTGGCCAAAAAGTTTGAATAATATGTGAAAGAGACCCGACTGAAGCAATTCTGTACTTCCTTCTTGTCTATATAAGTCAAATCACTCTGGCTAGTTTTCTTCTTCTGTTAGCTGAAGGGAAAAAGGGAGTGAACGTGATACCTAAAAACGCTAATTCTTTAAAAAAATGTACATTTTCTAAGCTGATTTTATTCTATCCTAACTTTACTCTAGATGAAAGTAAGAATATGAACCTGTTTAAAAAATCAGCGTTTTCCATTATCCTGTAGAATTTCCTCCACTCCGAATCATATAAGGAGCCCTAGTGGTATAATGATTAAGCAAAAAGATTGGCAGTTTACAGCCACCCAGCAGCTCTGAAACAGAAAGACCTGGCAACGTGCTTCCATAAACATAAGAACCTAGAAAATTCTATGGGGCAGTTCTACTCTGTCACATGGGATCGCTATGAGTCTAAAATCAACTCAAAGTCACTTAACAACAACAACTTCTATCATGTAGGGTTGTCTTGTAGATCTGAAACTTCTGTCACTTGATAATTAACTCTTCAGACTGGTTTTACACACTAATTGTACAATGTATACATTACTGGTTAATCAGGGTGGGGTGAGGGGAGTTGTGATATGATAGTTTCAGAAGTCAGAAGAGTAAATGATATTGACGTATGATTATGAGCTGTCAAATTTTGCCAACTTGCTTATAGTAGTCAGACTCCAAAATGGCCTCCAAATATTTCCCACCTCCTAGTATCTTTATGAGTCAGAATTGACTCCACGTCAACAGGTTTGTTTGGTTTATTTTCCGTTAGTATTGCTATGAGTCAGAATCGACTCCACAGCAACAGGTTTTTATTATCCATAAGGAGCCCTGGTGGCACAGTGGTTAAGACTTCAGTTGCTAACTGAAAGGTTGGCAGTTCAAACCCAACAGCTGCTCGAAGAAAGATGTGGTATTCTGTTTCTGTAAAGATGATAGCCTTGAAAACACTATGGGGCAGTTCTACTCTGTCCTATAGGATCACTATGAGTTGGAATTGACTCCACGGCACTGGTTTAGTATCCATGCCCTTTGAATAACTTGATTATGACTAATAGAATGCAACAACATTTAGGGGATGTCACTTCTATGATTATATTACAAAAGATTGTGACTTCTGGAAGAGGGGGTCAAGATGGCAGAATAGTCAGATACTTCTGGTGGACCCTCTTACAACAAAGACCTGAAAAAACAAGTGATTCGATTATGACAATCTAGGAGCCCTGAACTTTAAAGGCAAAGTTGAGGAAATGGACTGAGTAGCAAGGGGAGGGAGACATGGTTGGGAAGCAGCGAGGAGGTACCAGACCTGACCTGGTGAGAACCAGAGCTTTTCAGGCCAGATCAGCTCAGGGGTGAGCGGTGAGGCAGGCAAGCAACGGTACTCAGGAGGTGTATTCCACAGAGAGAGAGAGCCAGCCGCTGAGTCTACTCAGCTGCTCAGAACCAGTGAGAAGCAGCTCTCGATAGCTGAAAGATAAGTATTTGCTTCCGGCCTACAGGGCGAATTAAAAACACCGCCCTCAGGGAAAAACCTCTCTCCCATTTACCTCCCCACTCCCTGCTCTGCACTGGTTCCAGGACGGGCTTCAGCAATTGCCGAGTCACCTGGGCCAGAAGTAGGATCTGTCACACACTCTGAGCCATTCTCCCTGCCTTGAAGAGTGAACAAATTAACAAACAGGGGAAAAAATAAACTGCTGTCTTATCTAAGCTGGGAACTCAGGGGAGGCACATCTCCTTTGCCTAGACACAGGCATAAGGGATCCATGGACATTGAGTGCCTTTTCCACTGCATAGACTTGTGTGGGCCCATTTCAACAGCATAGGCCTCCATTACTGCAGTACAACAGGGTATATACCTGAAGTGTAACTTCAAATGTTTCAGCTGTGAAGTGGCAGGTTCGTGACATTTGACTCTGTCCATTAAACAGGATCTTCTCCTACACACATCAGGGGTCTAAGGACTGGTGGCTCTGCCCATGCCACCTAGCCACCTGCGATGGGGGCCCAAGAATAAGAGGCGCCCTCCAGTCCTTACAGCCAACAGCACTGAGTGCTCATAGTCTGGCTGCAAAACTCACCCACCTACATGCTCTAGGGAACAGGGACATGCCTTCCACCTGGACACTTAGGGGCAGCTGTCAGCCCCCTGCCTTGCTCAGAGTGTGTGCTCCTGCTGCAACCAGATACCTGTGCCTACACTAATCACCAATGCCTATCTAGGACTGTAAGTGAGAGCCTACACAACACACTTGTTGCCTATCTACCTGGGCACCTGAGCTGAATCCATACAGGAGGAGTGGGTGGACTCCTGAGCTCACATAACTACTAACACATCTAACCACCTGGTGGCAGGACATTAGAGCTTCAAAGGTGCCAATAATCAAAGTAGCTCATACAAGCAGCCTATTAGGGCATATCAAAACAAAACAAGAAGCTAGGACACAGTAAATAAAAATTAAATAAATATAATAAATTATTGATGGCTCGGAGACAACAGTCAATATCAAATCACATAAAGATGCAGCTCATGATGGCTTTAGCAAGCTCCCAAAATAAAGAAATCAAGAAATTTTCCAGAGGAGGAAACTTTCTTGGAATAACTGGAGGCAGAATACAGAAGATTAATATACAGAACTCTTCAAGAGATTAAGAAGGAAATTAAGTAAAATGCAGAATGTGCAATACACGAAATTAAAAAGATTAGAGAAGAGCATAATGACAAATTTAACAGAGAGACAGCAATCAGAATTCCAGAAGATTAACAATAAAATGTCAGAATTAGACAACTCAATAGAAAGTCATAGGAGCAGAATTGAGGCAATGGAAGTCAGAGTTAGTGAGATTGAAGATAAAGCACTTGACACAAACTTATTTGATGAAAAATCAGAAAAAAGTGTTAAAAAAATGAAGAAACCGAGGAATAACCTAAGATTGAAGATTTGTTGGCAGAAAACTTCCCTGTTATCATGAAAGATGAGAAGTTATCTATCCAAGATGCTCATCGAACCCCACATAAGATAGACCTCAAAAGATTGTCACCAAGACATATTATAATCAAACTTGCCAAAACCAAAGTAAAGAGAGAATTTTAAGAGCAACAAGGGATAAACAAAAAGTCATCTACAAAGGAGAGTCAAAAAGAATACGCTCGGACTACTCGGCAGAAACCATGTAGGCAAGAAGGCAATGGGATGACATACATAAAGCCTTGAAGGAAAAAAATTGCCAGCCAAGAATTATATATCCAGCAAAACTGTCTCTCAAATATGATGGTGAAATTAGGGCATTTCCAGATAAACAGAAGTTTAGGGAATTTGTGAAAACTAAACCAAAATTACAAGAAATACTAAAGGGAGTCCTCTGGTTAGAAAATCAATAACATCAGATAACAACCCAAGACTAGAACACAGGACAGAACAACCAGATATTAACCCAGATAGGGAAGTCACAAAAATAAACCAAAGCTAAAACACTGAAAATGGGGAAACAGATGTCAATATGTTAAAGATGACAACATTAAAACAGGAAAGAGGGACTTAAAAAATGTTGACATAGATTTTTCATACTGAGAGGAAGTCAAGGAGATATAAAGAAATAAAAGACTGGTATAAGCTTAGAAAAATAGGGGTAAATATTAAGTTTACCACAAAGGAATCTAACAATCCTACAAATCAAAATAAAAAACTGGAAAAATATAAAGACTCAGCAAATACGAAATCAACAACAATGAAAAAGAGGAAAAGAAAACACATAAAGAAAAGCAACTCAGCACAGAAAATTGAGTGGAACAAAGGAAGTGTGAATAACACACAAAAAAAGATATCAAAATGACAGCACTAAACTCATACTTATCAATAATTTTGCTGAATGTAAAAGGACTAAATGCACCAATAAAGAGACAGAGAGTGGCAGATTGGATAAAAAAACAAGAGTCCGTCTATATGCTGCCAATAAGAGATACACCTTAGACTTAAAGACATAAACACACTAAAACTCAAAGGATGGAAAAAAATATATCAGGCAAACAACACTCAAAAAAGAGCAGGACTGGCAATATTAATCTCTTACAAAATAGACTTTAAAGTACAATCCACCACAAAGGATAAGGAAGGACACTATATAATGATGACAGGTTCAATACACCAGGAGGACATAACTATAATAAATATTTATGCATCCAATGACATGGCTCCAAAATACATACAAAAAACTATAACAGCAATGAAAAGAGAGATAGCTCCACAATAGTAGTTGGAGACTTTAACACACTGCTTTCAGTGAAGGACAGAAGATCCAGAAAGAAGCTCAACAAAGATACGGAAAATCTAAATGTTACAATCAACCAACTTGATCTCATAGACATACACTGAACACTCCACCCAACAGCAGCCAAGTATATTTTCTTTTCCAATGCACACGGAACATTCTCCAGAA
>NW_004444275.1:224086-225306 GCF_000243295.1 Trichechus manatus latirostris | reverse complement strand
TGGCTTCACTGGAGAATTCTACCAAACTTTCAGAGAAGACTTAACACTACTACTACTAAAGGTATGTCAGAGCATAGAAAAGGATAGAATATTCCCAAACCCATTCAATGAATCCAGCATAACCCTGATACCAAAACCAGGTAAAGATACCACAGAAGAAGAAAATTACAGACCAATATCCCTCATGAACATTGACGTAAAAATTCTCAACAAAATTCTAGCCAATGGAATTCAGCAACATATCAAAAAAATAATTCACCATGATCAAGTGGGTTTTATACCAGGTATGCAAGGATGGTTCAACATTAGAAAAACAATCAATGTAATCCATCACATAAATAAAATAAAAGACAAGAACCACATGATCTTATCAATCGATGCAGAAAAGTCATTTCACAAAGTTCAACACAAATTCATGGTAAAAACTCTCAACAAAATAGGAATAGAAGGGAAATTCCTCAATATAATTAACAGCATTTATACAAAAGACAACAGCCAACATCATCCTAAATGGAGAGACTTTGAAAGCATTCCCCTTGAGAACAGGAACCAGACAAGGATGCTCTCTATCACCACTCTTATTCAACATTGTGCTGGAGGCCCTAGCCAGAGCAATTAGGCTAGAAAAAGAAATAAAGGGCATCCAGACTGGTAGTGAAGAAGTCAAAGTATTTCTGTTTACAGATGATATTATCTTATACACAGAAAACCCCAAAGAATCCACAAGAAAACTATAGGAACTAACAGAAGATTTCAGCACAGTTTCAGGTTACAAAATAAACATACAAAAATTAGTTGGATTTCTTTACACCAAAAAAGAGAACCTCGAAGAGGAAATTACCGAGTCAAAACCATTTACAATTGCGCCCAAGAAGATAAAATACTTAGGAATAAATCTAACCACAGATGTAAAAGACCTATACAATTAAAACTACAAGACACTACTGCAAGAAACCAAAAGAGACCTGCATAAGTGGAAGAACATACCTTGCTCATGGATAGGAAGACTTAACATTGTGAAAATGTCTATTCTACCCAAAGCGATCTATAGATACAATGCTATCCCAATCCAAATTCCAATGGCACTTTTTAATGAGATGGAGAAACAAATCACCAACTTCATATGGAAAGGGAAGAGGCCCCAGATAAGTAAAGCATTACTGAAGAAGATGAACAAAGTGGGAGGCTTCACACTACCTGATTTTAGAACCTATTATACC
>NW_004444275.1:216543-223986 GCF_000243295.1 Trichechus manatus latirostris | reverse complement strand
AAGAAGAAGAACAAAGTGGGAGGCCTCACACTACCTGATTTTAGAACCCATTATACCGCCACGGTAGTCAAAACAGCCTGGTACTGGTACAACAACAGGTACATAGACCAATGGAACAGAATTGAGAATCCAAACATAAATTCATCCACCTATGAGCAGTTGATATTTGACAAAGCCCAAAATCTGTTAATTAGGGAAAAGACAGTCTCTTTAACAAATGGTGCTGGCAGAACTGGATATCCATCTGCAGAAAACTAAAACAAGACCCATACCTCACACCATGCACAAAAACTAACTCAAAATAGATCAAAGACTTAAACATAAAATTGAAAATGATGAAGATCATGGAAGAAAAAATAGGGACAATGCTAGGAGCCCTAATACATGGCATAAAAACAATATGAACCAAAAGTAACAATGCACAAGCACCAGAAGAGACACTAGATAAATGGGTGCTCCTAAAAATCAAACACTTACGCTCATCAAAAGACTTCACCAAAAGAGTCAAAAGACAACGTACAGACTGGGAAAAAATTTTTTGGCTATGACAAATCTTATCAGTGTCTAATCTCTAAAATCTACAAGATACTGCAAAACCTCAACAATAAAAAGATAAATAATCCAATTAAAAAATGGGCAAAGGTTGTGAACAGACACTTTGCCAAAGAAGATATTCAGGAGGCTAACAGACACATGAAGAAATGCTCATGATCATTAGAATGCAGATCAAAACTCCAATGAGATATCATCTCACCCAAACAAGGCTAGCATTAATCCAAAAAACACAAAGTAATAAATTCTGGAGAGGTTGTGGAGAGACTGGAACACTTATACACTGTTGGTGGGAACGTTAAATGGTACAATCACTTTGGAAATTGATTTGGCACTTCCTTAAAAAGCTAGAAATAGAAGTACCATATGATCCTGCAATCCCACTCCTTGGAATATATCCTAGAGAAATAAGAGCCATCACAAGAATATTCATGTTCATTGTAGCACTGTTCACAATAGCATAAAGATGGAAACAACCTAGGTGCCCATCAACAGAAGGATGGATAAACAAATTATGGTATATCCACACAAGGGATTATTACTACACAAAGATAAAGAACAACAATGAAGCCATGAAACATCTTATAACATGGAGGAAGCTGGAGGTCATTATGCTGAGTGAATTTAGTCAGTCACGTCACGGAAGGACAAATATTGTTTAAGACCACTGTTATAAGAACTCAAGAAAAGGTTTAAACACAGAAGAAAACATTCTTTGATGGTTATGAGGGTGGGGAGGGTGGAAGAGGGTTATTTACTAACTAGATAGTAGATAAGGATTATCTTAGGTGAAGGGAAGGACAGCACACACTACATGGGAAGTCGGCACAACTGGACTAAACCAAAGCTAAGAAGTTACATGAATACAATCAAACACTTTGAGGGACAGAGTAGCAGGGGTAGGGGTCTGGGGACCATGCTTTTGGGGACATCTAGGTCAACTGGCATAACAAATCTTATTAAGAAAATGTTCTGCATCTTAGTTTGGTGAGTGGCATCTAGGATCTCAAAAGCTAGCCAGCAGCCATCTAAGATCATCAATTTGTACCAACAACTTGGTGTAAAGGAAAATGAGGAACACCAAAGACACAAGGAAAGTATTAGCCCAAGAGACAGAAAGGACCTCATAAACCAGATAGTTCATCAGCCTGAGACCAGAAGAACTAGATGATGCCTGGCCACCACCAATGACTGCCCTGACAGGGAACACAACAGAGAGTCCCAGATGGAGCAAAGAAAGCTGGGATGCAGAACTCAAGTCTTAGTAAAAAGACCAGACTTAATGGTCTGACTGAGACTGGAGGAACCCCAGAAAGTATGGCCCCAGATTCTCTATCAGCTCAGAACTAAAATAATTTCTGAGACCAACTCTTCAGACAGGGATTGGACTGGACTATGGGACACAAAGGGATACTCATGAGGAGTGTGCCTCTTAGCTCAAGGAGATACAAGAGACTAAACGGGCAGCTTCTGTCCAGAGGGGAGATGGGAAGGCAGAGAGGGCTAGGAGCTGGTTGAATGGACATGGGGAATCAGGGGTGGAAAGGAGGAGTGTACTGTCACAGTATTGGGAGAGAAATTAGGGTCACATAACAATGTATGTATAAATTTTTGTATGGGAGACTCACTTGAAATGTAAAATTAATTTAAACTACAACAATAAGCAAAAAAAAAAAAAAGAAAGAAAAAAGATTACCATGACAGCTAGTTAGCAAAGTCAATAATGCAAACAAGGCATGCCAATTAGATTTATTGTTAGTTTCTGCATGCTCACTCTTAAATATAGATAAACGTTTTTGATATAACTTGGAATGAAAATTTCTTTGTTGTTCTTTCGTTGAAATTCTATCAACCAGTTAATGAATATCAGTATTCTGATAACAGAAAAAAAAAAAGATTGAGACTTCTATCTTGTTAGCAACTTCTCACCATTGTCTTATTTGCTTGCACCCTTTGATGAAGACAGCTGCCACGTGGGGGAGCCTACATGGAAAGGAACTAAAGGTGGCCTCCAGCCGATAGCCAGCAGGTAATTGAAACCCTGGGGTGTAACTGAATGCTACCAACAATCACAGAATCTTGAGAGCGGATCATTCTCCAGTTGAGTCTTCAGGTGTGACTCTAGCTCTGCCTGACAACTCAGTTTCAGCTTTTTGAGAGACCATTAATCAGAGATCCCACCGAAGTCACTCCAAGATTCCTAATCCACAGAAATTGTGGGATAAGAATTGTGTGTGTTTTAATCCACTAATTTTGGCAGTAATTTGTTGAAGAGCTCTTAATAACTAACAAATTGGTCTATACTTCGGTCCTTAAACAGGGGCTATTTGACAGTGTCTGGAAATATTTTTGGCAGTCTTTCTTGAAATGCTATTGGAATGTAGTGGATAGAGGCCAAGGATGCTGCTAAACATTCTACAATGTGCCCGATAGCCGGCCCCCCACCCCCAACAACAAAGACTTTTCTAACCTAAAATGTCACCAGTGCTAAGGTTGAGAAACCCTGGTCTCTACATACTTTAGCAGAGATTAGTACCTTTAGACAATAGATCTTAGGCCCCATGTTCCACACACTATTTCTAATATCTACTACCTAAAGGGAAATTATCTTTAGGAAACAGTTGTGGGAATCCTGTTGTAGAATCAATAACATTTCATTTCACTTTGAAAGATCACAACTATCTTTTTCCTTAGAAATGTCCCAGAAAGAAAAGTGTGAAATAAGCCTTCATTAAAATACTGTAAGTGTACTAATCCTGGAGGTATGTCTGTTCTGAAATATATGGGTAAGCTAGAAGCTAATAATAAAACACCCAAATGAGCCAGAGAAATTTTACATATTAATCTCTCTATGGTAATACCTGAGCATCCAGATTTATCTCTCTCGATATTTGGCAAGTTGTGCTTCCCATCAGGCTAAGACTCATTATGCCAAGTTATATCTTACAATGAAATGGTTGACATACAATGAAAGGAGGTGGTAAAATCCTTGTGGGTGTGTCTGTAACTTTTTGCACTCAAACTAAAGTGTTTCATGAATAAGTCAATAGTATTGTCACAGGGAGAAGGCATACATTTTTCCAGACATGGAACTGTGGGCAATCAGTGCACATTGTGAGCGGCCAGTATGTTTCATTTATGACCTGTCCTGTCAAAGAAACAGCGTAATTTGTATTGCACACAAATTGATAAATTTCTGGTACATAAAAATAATAGGAATAGTGAGGAAATAAATACTGATATGTATATGTTTGTGCTTCTGACTTATTCAGAGCAGTGATATAATTACTAATTATGTTTTTATTTTGTTTTAAGAGAACAAGAGTAGCAGCTGATAGTATATTGAAGAAAGAGCTCCTTAGGCTAAAGCCAAGAATTACCGTACTCAAAGTTACCGTAAACACATATAGTCTCAGCATAGGCATGCTCCATCATCACCTACATCAAATAAGCTAGTATCCCCTCAGTCTTGACTGTACACGTAGCACTTCACTTTTGCCCGCATAGGCCAGGGGATGCTGGTTAAAAATACAGTTGCCAGTGTCTTTTACCCTTCAAGCATATTCCTGTCCTAAATTCATTACCTAGACTAGAGACAGGTAGCTGGCAGGCCCGAGACCACATTGTATTTTGCTTTGACTATAATCATGAGAAATTGTGATTGATCAGCGTAGACTTGAAAGAAGTTAAAACACACAATGTGCAAAGTTAAAGACATTGGCTCAATATTTCCCTTCTATTCACTACTCAAAACGTCCAATGCCTCCTTATTCTCTACTAAAATTCTAGTCTCTGCCTAAAATTCAATAATTTTACTTCAATCGATTTTCAAAACCTTATTTCTTAGAATTTCCTGTTATGATTTTGTTTGCTCCTGTCAAATTCAACCAGACTAAGGTCCTTCTTATGTCTGTATCACAGCTCATGCAGTTCCCTTCATTTGTGCTAAACTTTTCCCTTCCTGTATAAATCCTAATCATTCTTAAAAGTCCAGTTGATATTTTACCCCTTATGTGATACCCTCTTAAATTCTCTCCCTCCTCTAAAATCACAAAATGCCTTTTATTTGTATATCTCACCTCCCATTGTGTACTACGTTGCATGTCTTAATTATCTTTGCGTTTCCCAATGTATAATCTCCACTACAGAAAACACACATACAACCGCCTGATGTAGATGCCAAGGAAATGCAAAGCCCTTAACTAAATCTGCAAATTTTGATTTTTGTTTTCTAATCATTGAATATATATTTGTGGCTTGGCTGGTTTGATTTGACTACTCCTGAAATGTATATTCATGTTATAGAAAAATCTTATAAAGTTGACAGGATAGTAGCACTAAATGGCAATTAACTAATTAATCATGGTCTATAGAAAATTCCTTAATGCCCTGTATTAACCCTTAGTCTGGCACCATAAAAATAGCATACCTAATTTTTTATTATTATATATTATTATTTCCTTCCTTGACAATGAGAGATAATCTAACTCATTTCCAAGATACATATGACTTTGAAAGTCTAAACCATTGATTTACCCTGGAATAAAGCTTTCTTTTCTAAGACAGGAAAGGCAATGTGGTTAGTGTGCAATTGATATAATGTGGGGGAAACACAATTAAATTTAATTAAACAGATTTAATGACCAAAATGTTAATACAGTTCTAGTTTATAATATCTGGCCTTAATGTGTGTTTTGTCTGATGAATTCACGGTGGCTCCTACATTCATTTGCCTTGACTCTGCTGCTTGTAATGGAAGGAAGTTGGATGATTCAGAGAGAAGAATAAATAACTCTCTTTCTTGGATAACATGTTTATTTATGGTATATTTGGACTATAGTAAAACAGAAGAGTTAGGCAGAATAGCATCTTTCCTGACGAGGATGAAACTAAAAATGAAATGAAAGGAAGAAAATACACATGAATCAGATAATTATGCTTTCTCATTAACTCTCAATGCAATCTTGTAAATAGACCTAAATAATGCTGGCATGTTTAAAAGACTGAATGTATTCCATTATCAGGATTTACTTGCTAATAAAATAAAAATATTCTGCTTTATAGATAGAAATTCTTGTTAATTCCTATTGTCTTACAGACATGGGCCCTGGTGGTGTAATGGTTAAGAGCTTGACTGTTAACCAGAACGTCGGCATTTCGAATCCACCAGCCACTCCTTGGAAACACTATGGAGCGGTTCTACTCTGTCCTATAGGGTAGCTATGAGTTGGAATTGACTCAAAGGCAACAGGTTTTTTTTTTTTTTTTTTTTTAACCTTTATATCCTAACGGCCCCAGATAATCAAATACCGTCGCTATGAGTTGGAACCTACTCGACTGCAATGGGTTTTTTTTTGTTGTTGTTAATGGCATCAAAGTTATAACTTATAAGTTATGAACACTTCATAAATTATAGTCCCAAGGATTTTGTGTATCCTTGTTTTATGAATTTGCCTTGTACAATGAGGAATTTAAATATTTGACTCTCTAGAGGTAATTCCATAATAAGTTTTCCTTTGGCTTCAAGAGAAATAGCTAATGAAGGTAATAAACATTTTTTTTTTTGTTTTTGTTTTTGGAGGACAACAGTTTTTAAATACACAATTTTTCACTTAAATGAGTAGCTTCAATTTAAATAAAATACATTTCAGTACTGTCTTAGTTATCTAGTGCTGTTATAACAGAAATACCACAAGCAGATGGCTTTAACAAGTAGAAATTTATTCTCTCACAGTCTGTAGGCTAGAAGTCCAAATTCAGGGCACCAGTTCACGGGAAAGGCTTTCTTTCGCTATCAGTTCTGGGGGAAAGTCCTTGCCATCAATCGTCCCCTGGTCTAGCAGCTTCTCAGCACAGGGATCCTGGGTCCAAAGGACACATTCCACTCCCAGCACTTTTTGCTTGGTGGCATGAGGTCCCTATCTCTGTACACTTTCTCTCCTTTTATCTCTTGTAGGATAAAAGGTGATGCAGCCCACATCCCAGGGAAACTCCCCTTATATTGGATCAAGTCTGAGACCTGAGTAAGGGTGTTGCGTCCCACCCTAATCCTCTTTAACATAACCTAATCTTATCTCATTAACTACAGGCAGAGATTAGGATTTACAACATATAGGAAAATTACATCAGACCACAAAATGGAGGACAACCACACAATGCTAGGAATCATGGCCTAGCCAAGTAGACACTAATTTTGGGGGCCACAATTCAATCCATAACAAGTACTACTTGGCCTTTGAGAATTTAAATATATGAACTACAGGTAACTAGTTAGAGGAAAATCAGAGAGATAATTCTGTACTTGTTTCATATAATGTTATATGTGGTATATGTATAGAGTGCTAAAAATGGAGATTTGATTCCTTGGTAGCAGTTATATGACGGTGATTTTCAGAAAGAAGTCTAGAAGCAAGGAGTCCAGAGGAGGTACTGAAAAGAAAACATGACACAACACAGTAGTTTCCAAACAGCAGTTCTCGTACCACCTACAGTACAATTAACTGCGATGCTTAATAGATATGTAATCCCTGGGCTCTACTGAAAACTTACCGCGTCAGAATCTTTGAGGGTTGGACAGAAGCATCTGAATTTTTTTATTGTACTTCAAGTGAGGGCTTACAGAACAAATAGTTTCTCATGAAACAGTAGTACACATATTGTTTTATGACATTGGTTAACAACCCCACAACATGTCAACCCTCTAACTGCTCAACCTTTTCTTTTGGTGAAAATAACACATATCCAAAGATACACCATTTCAAAAATTTCTACATGCACAGTTCAGTGACATTGACTACACTCTTCCAATTGTGCTGTTATTCTCACTTAAGATGAAGGCTTACAGAACAAAATAGTTTCTCATTTAACAGTTACTACAAATGTTGCCCTATG
>NW_004444275.1:195130-212116 GCF_000243295.1 Trichechus manatus latirostris | reverse complement strand
GTTTGAAGAAGTCTACCATTACTTGGGATCGCCTTGCCTTTCTCTCCATTAGAAGGTTCTATACCTATGCTGTTTATTCCTTCTCTTATTGTTTTGATGTTGTTGTCATTTACTGATTAACTGCTCTGATTCCTTGTTGTATTTCTTTTGGTTTTGGATAGTCCTCGAGAGTTCATTTCCTAGATTGGTGTCTGGCTGGTACGATCTTGCATCCTAGCTTTTGCCTGTGAAGTAGCATCAGAATTTTTAACAGACTCTTTGATGATTCTGATGCACGCTAAAGATTGAGAACCAGTGAAAATGAGAAGAGCACATTTTAATTTGTTATAAGTTTAATTTATAATTCTGTTCAAAATAGCATTCGGGAACTCATATTTAGCACTTTCTTCATCTCTTCTTAAGTCTGCAACAAATGATTCACAGCAAAGAAACAAAAAATTACTAGTGAACATAAAAAAAAAAAGATGCTCAACTTCAGGAAAATGTACATTAAAACTCTGAGATACCATTCTGTTCCCATCAGATGAGAACAGTGAAAATGAATGAAGATGGCAAGTGTTGGTGATGATGTGGGGAAACTGGAACTCTCATACGCTGTTGTTGGGAGTATAAGTTAGTACAAGTAATTTGAAGATCAATTTAGCTATACCTAGTGAAGCTAATGGCCACTTGGGTGGCGAAAACAGGTAAGTACTCAGCTAGTAACAAAAAGGTTGGCCGTTGGAGTCCACCTACAGGCATCTCTGAAGAAAGACTTGGTGATCACAGCCACTGAAAACCCTATAGAGCACAGTTCTGCTCTGACACATGTGAGGTTACCATGAGTGAGAATCAACTCGAAAGCATACAGTTTTTTAGTGAAGCTGAAGATGTGTATCTCCTACGTTCTAGAAAATGAGTCTCTAGAGCAATATTTCTTAAAGGTTTTGATCCCAACCCACAGTAAGAAATACATTTTATACTGGCATTCAGATAATTTATGTGTATATATGTATAGATGTATATACTCACATAGTTTCATAAAGCAGTGGATACCTTTATTCTGGGTGATTGCACTTTAATATTCTTACTTAATATATTTAAAAGAATCATATAATCATATCCTGCAGTAATAGTTTAATGGCCCACAACTAAAAAAATAAAAAATAAAAAATGTGGCCTTAGATATAAATGTGTCATAGAGCAAATTAATGGCCCCAAAGATGTCAAAGTCCTAATACCCAGAACCTGTTAAAATGTTACCTTACAAGGCAAAAGAGATATTTCAAATGTGATTAAGATTAAGGAATTTGAGACGGGAAGATTATCCTGGATTACCCAGGGAGGCCCAATCCGATCACATAAATACCTAAACTAGCAAGCCTGTCTGGGATGCAAAGAACCAGAGAGATGACAGCTTGAAGAAGACTTGACCTGCCATTGTTGGCTTTGAAGATGGAGGAACGGATCCACAAGCCTAGTTACATGGTATTTTCTAGTGGCTGGATAATGCAAAAAATGTTTTCACCCCTAGACCCTCCTGGAAAGAACAGGGCCTTCTCAGAATCTTTTTTTTAGCCCAGTGAAATTTATGTTGAACTTGCGATCTAAAGAACTATAAGATAACAATTTTGTATTATTTTAAGCTACTAAGTCTGTGGTAATTTATTAAGGCAGGAATAGAAAATGGATACAGAATGCAAAAGGAAAGATAGACAGGTAAGATAGATAGAATGCTGAAATTAGCATACTTATGTAAGACATTTATAGCATTACTTCTAATAGCAACCTAAATGCCCATCATGCTGTTGTTGTTGTTAGGTGCTGTTGAGTCAATTTTGACTCACAGTGACTCCATAGGCTGTAGTCTTTATGGGAGCAAATCACCAGGTCCTTCTCGTATGGAACTGCTGGGTGGGATGGAACTGCCAAACTTTCCGTTAGCAGCTGCACACTTAACCACTGCCCCACCAGACAAAAATATGTTGCCATCCAGTTGATTATGACTCATAGAGGACCCTATAGGACAGAGTAGAGCTGCCTCCAAGAGTTTTTAAGGCTATAAATCTGTATAGAAGCAGACTGCCACATCTTTCTTCCACGGAGTGGCTGATGGTTTGAACTGCCGATCTTTTGGTCAGCAGTTGAGTGCTTTAAACATTGTGCCTTTTGTTGTTGCTATTGTTAGGTGCTGTCGAATCGGTTCCGACTCATAGCCATCCTATGTACAACAGAACGAAAAGCTTCCCGGTCCTATGCCATCCTCACAACCGTTGTTATGCTTGAGCTCATTGTTGCAGTCACTGTGTCAATCCATCTTGTTGAGGGTCTTCCTCTTTTTTGCTAGCCCTCTACTTTACCAAACATGATGTCCTTCTCCAGGGAGTGGTCCCTCTTGATAACATGTCCAAAGTCTGTGAGATGAAGTCTTGCCATCCTTGCTTCTAAGGAACATTCTTGTTGTACTTCCAAGACAGATTTGTTCATTCTTCTGGCAGTCCATGGTATATTCAGTATTCTTCACCAACACCACAATTCAAAGGTGTCAGTTCTTCTTTCAGTCTTCCTTATTCATTGTCCAGCTTTTGCATTCATATGAGGCAACTGAAAACACTATGGCTTGGGTCAGGCGCACCTTAGTCTTCAAGGTGACATCTTTGCTTTTCAGCATTTTAGAAGTCTTTTGCAGCAGATTTGCCTATTGCAATGTGTCTTTTGATTTCTTGATGTTGCTTCCATGGGTGTTGATTGTGGATCCAAGTAAAATGAAATCCTTGACAACTTCAATCTTTTCTTCTTTTATCATGGTGTTGTTTATTGGTCCAGTTGTGAAGATTTTTGTTTTCTTTATGTTGAGGTATAATCCATACTGAAGGCTGTAGTCTTTGATCTTCATCAGTAAGTGCTTCAAGTCTTCTTCCCTTTCAGCAATCAAGGTTGTGTCATCTGCATAATGCAGGTTGTTAATGAGTCTTCCTCCGATCCTGATGCTGAATTCTTCTTCATATAGTCCAGCTTCTCAGATTATTTGCTCAGCATGCAGATTGAATAGGTATGGTGAAAGATACAACCCTGAAGCACAACTTTCCTGACTTTAAACCACTTGGTATCCCCTTGTTCTGTCCAAATGACTGCCTCTTGATGTTTGTACCGGTTCCTCATGAGCACAATTAAGTGTTCTGGAATTCCTATTCTTTGAAATGTTATCCATAATTTATTATGATTCACACAGTCAAATGCCTTTGCCTAGTCAATAAAACACAGGTAAACATCTTTCTGGTATTCTCTGCTTTCAGCCAGGATCCATCTGAGATAAGTAATGATATCCCTGGTTCCACATCCTCTTCTGAATCTGGCTTGAATGTCTGTTAGTTCCCTGTCGATATACTGCTGCAGTCGCTTTTGAATGATCTTCAGCAAAATTTTACTTGCTTGTGATATTAATGATTGTCTTAGTCATCTGGTACTGCTCTGACAGAAATAGCACAAGTGGATGGCTTTAACAAAGAGAAGTTTATTCTCTCAGTCCAGTAGGCTACAAGTCCAAATTCAGGGTGTCAGCTCCAAGGGAATGCTTTCTCTGTCGGCTCTGGAGGAAGTTCTGTGTCATCAATCTTCCCTTGGTCTGGAAGGTCCTTGTGATGCATCAGTCTTCCCTTGATCTGGGAGCATCTCAGTGCAGGAACCTCAGTTCCAAAGGACGCGCTCTGTTCCCGGCACTGCTTTCTTGGTGGTATGAGGTTCCCATGTGTCTCTACTTGCTTCTCTCTTTTATATCTCAAAAGAGATTGGATTAAGACATTATCTAAACCTCATCAGTATAGCCTCATCATACTGACAGTTTACAACACCTAAGGAAATCGCTTATAACCTCATCATAGTGATAGAGTTTACAGTACATAAGGAAATCACATCAGATTTACAAAATAGTACACAGTCATACAATGCTGGGAATTATGACCCAGCCAAGTTGACAGATATTTTTGGGGGACACAATTCAATCCATAATAATGATACTGTTTGATGATTTCCATATTCAGTTGGATCGCCTTTCTTGGAAATAGGTATAAATATGGATCTCTTCAAGTCAGTTGGCCAGTTAGCTCTCTTCCAAATTTCTTGGCACAGATGAGTGAGCACTTCCAGTGCTGCATACATTTGTTGAAACATCTCAATTGGTATTTCATCAATTCCTGGAGCCTTGTTTTTTGTCAATGCCTTCAGTGCAGCTTGGACTTCTTCCTTTAGCACCATTGGTTACTGATCACATGCTACCTCCTGAAATGATAGAACATCAACCAATTCTTTTTGGTAGAGTGAATCTTTGTATTCCATCCATCTTCTTTTGATGCTTCCTGCCTCATTTAATATTTTATCCATAGAATCCTTTAGTATTGCACCTCCAGGCTTGAACTTTTTCTTCATTCTTTCAGCTTGAGAAATGCTGAGTGTGTTCTTCCCTTTTGGTTTTTTATCTCCAGTTCTTTGCACATGTCATGGTAATACTTTGTAATACCTTGAGCCACCCTTTGAAATCTTCTGTTCAGCTCTTTTACTTCATCATTTCTTCCATTCACTTTAGCTACTCAACGTTCAATGGCAAGCTTCAGAGTCTCTTCTAACACCATCTTGGTCTTTTCTTTCTCCCCCCCTTTTTTTTAATGACCTCTTGTTTTCTTCATGTATAATGTCGTTGATGTCATTCCACAACTCTTCTGGTCTTAGGTCATTAGTGTTCAATGCATCATATCTATTCTTGAGATTATCTCTAAATTCAGGTGGGATATGCTCAAGATCTTACTTTGACTTTCATGGGCTTGTCCTAATTTTGTTCAGTTTCAACTTGAACTTGTATATGAGCAATTGATGAACAATTCCACAGTTGGTCCCTGGCCTTGTTCTGACTGATGATATTGAGCTTTTCCATTGTCTCTTTCCACAGATGTGGTCAATTTGATTCCTGTGTATTCCATCTGGTGATGTCCACATGTGTTGTCATTGTTTATGTTGGTGAAAAAAGTTATTTGCAATGAAGAAGTCGTTGATCTTGCAAAATTCTATCATGCGATCTCCGGCATTGTTTCTATCACCAAGGCCATATTTTCCAACTACCAATCCTTCTTCTTTGTCTCCAAGTTTCACATTTCAATCACCAGTAATTATCAAAGCATCCTGATTGCATGTTTGATCAATTTCAGACTGCAGAAGTTGGTAAAAATCTTCAATTTCTTCATCTTTGGCCTTAGTGGTTGGTGCATAAATTTGAATAATAGTCGTATTAACTGGTCTTCCTTGTAGGTGTATGGATATTATCCTATCACTCACAGCGTTGTACTTCAGGTTAGATCTTGAAAGGTTCTTTTTGACGCCATTCCTCTTCAAGTTTCATTCCCGGGATAATAGACTATACGATTATCCAATTCAAAATGGC
Organism: Trichechus manatus latirostris; assembly: GCF_000243295.1. NCBI lineage: Eukaryota > Metazoa > Chordata > Mammalia > Sirenia > Trichechidae > Trichechus > Trichechus manatus. Next base: position 206,706 of record NW_004444275.1, on the reverse strand, counting down.
CAAAAACATTCCATTTCAGCTCACTAATTCCTAAGATGTTGATGTTAATGCATTTCATCTCATTTTTGACTATTTTAAATTTTCCTAGATTCATACTTCCTTGTGCCACTAGGGCTCGTTAATGCCCATGATAAGGATGAATAAATGAACCATATTCTATTTGTATTTTAAAATGCTATATAGCAGTTAAAACAAAATAAGCCAAATATAACATCCCCAAAACATCATGTTAGATGATCAAAGTGACAAATAAATTATCACATCATTTATAAAAATATGTTTTTTTAAAACTGAAAATACTTTTAACATTTAGTAAAATTTCGTTGAAAGGTTACCTACCAAATTTATTCTAATGGCTGCCAGTATGAAGATAAGAAGGAAATGGGACTTGGGAGAATTACAAAAATAACTTCAAATGTATCTGAAATATTTAAAATTTTTATTTTAGAAGTTCTAAAGTATATATTATAAAAAGAAAGATAGAAAACAGAAATAAAAAGAAGGGGCTGGAGGGAGTGATGGAGGGGAAGGGAATACTATTTGGAGAACAAATGCCCTGTAATTAAGCAGAAACATTACTATGCTGTGTGTAAGCAAGCAAATTACTTTTCTGAGACTTAGTTGTCCTTATCTTGGGAGAAAATGTAATAATAGCTATTTTTCAGGCTGTTGGATTAATTAGAAGAGATAATGTATATAAAGTGGATAAGTAAAAATTAATGTCTTGCACATGGTAAGAACTTAATAGATATTAGTTATTTCTTCTTTCCCAGCAGTTTCCCCTAGCAGTCTGGTCCCTCTAGATATGTCTGTCTGTCAAATGGAGAGGGAAGAATGGACTCTAAAATTAATGTAAAAATTTGTTAACTGGACTCACAGACACACCTGGGTAAATAAAATTTATTTTTGTTTTACACCAATAAATTCTGGAATGTACTGGCCAAAACTGTGTCAACTTGAGAGTGAAGGATGAGACGTTAGTTCAGCTTTATCTGTTCTGTGTACTTTCACTACGCAGTCGTATTGTGTATTGCATTATATACGAGACACCTGGTTCAGGTATTGGACTCCCCAGCATGGATCTAGGCAAAACTGCATCCTGAGCTCTTTTAGCTAGATTAGGCCTGAAGGAATTGCTGAACTTCAAAAAGTTATGATCTTTATTCTTTTGGCCTTACAGTCTACAAACCTTGGTCAAATGTTCATTCCTTTTTGTGTAGACTAAAATTGTTACACTTCCGTATATCACTGTAGAATATTGCAGAACACTCTAGTATATATCCTATCCAGTGATGGAGGAAAAATCACTTACGTTGTACTATTTTACCTCTCTTTCTCTTCCTATACTCAAGAATGTAAGAGGCTATTGTGAGAGTTAGAAAATAAGGCCAGTAGCTCTGATCTTTTGTCTATCAGATGTCCTAGGATTGCTAAACTTACCACTTATCCCTGGCTCACTGATTAAGAGATGGGCGAGTAACCTATAGCAATGTCAAGATGTTAGACTTTTGGAACAGAAGACCTCACTCTTATACACTGGACTTCAGCCTAGAAGAATAAAGCCATGACACTTATGATAATCATCTGGCTACTAAAGAGGAGTTTGTAATGAAGCCAAAATTGATAGGAGAAGAGTCAACAAGTGGCAAGAGATTTGGTTGAAATACCACCTAATCCTTCATATCAAGCCACAACTGACCAGATCTATTCCAGGACTTTTTAGTTACGTAACACAACAGATTACCTCTCCCACCCCAGACAGTTCTAATAGGGTTTTCTGTAACTTGGAAATGAAAAATGGAATGCACTTCATTCGTTATGAAATATGACAGCCGAAGTGTATAGCCTGGTAGCAGTGGGTCAGAAAGAGTTCCTGATGGGATTTATGCTTTATTCCTTGCAGTACAGAATGTTGTACTGACTAATATCTAAGTTTTCATCTTGGATTTAAATACGGATCTGCTCTTAACTCATTCTATCCCTCAATCTTGCTCTCTTTAATCCCTAGTTCATGAAGAGTTTGGACGTTGTGGGTTAGTTCAATATAGACTGATCTTTTATTTCCAAGTTGACAGTCTACATAGGATTCTTCACTGCTATGCTTTGCTTGACATAGTAAACTCTCTGGTACCTCTGATGGTCTGACGCTTCCTTGAACTAGCATCATTTTGAGATTATTCTTTCTTGAACCATATGCTTATTATTCCCTAGGTAACAGACTGGCCTGAGGGAATCTCTGGGAAAGACTGGCTTACAAAACTGAAAAATATGAATGCAAACAAACAGATGCACAACTGAAAAAGTAGAGACTGAGAGCAAGCTTTGGAGGAGGGCAAACGAGGACCCAGAAACTTGACCAAGAAGAAACCCAGGGTCAAATATCATGAAAAGAGTTTGAATCTAGAAGGAAGGGTAAGAAACAAAAACTGGTCAAAGTCAATGTTATGTCTGTAGAGATAAAAGGACTAAAGCAAATTTAGACACGAATCCTAGACAAAATTAGAAGAAATAACACAAGCAAGCACACTGTTGCTGCTTCTGCTCCTACTGTTTCAGCTTCCTCCATGTGTGAAAGTTTGATTTGCTTTACACAGGCTTGTCAGCTTCTGAAGAACGATGCATTCTATATTCCAGTCAGCATTTTCATTTTTATGTCCTTTCCACTAGACACATGTTACATTTCCTGACAGCTGCTTTGTCCCCATTTGGCATTCTACTAGATACTGCCTAGTATAATTTGGTTTCAGAGAAGACTGGTACTAAACCTTTCTTTTGCCATTTCCTGTGTCTAGATGTCTTCTTAAAATTCAAGAGGTAACATATAGACAAATTAGAACTTCTGCATCACCCTCAAGAACACTTAGTCTCCATAAATAGGTCCTCTCTATTTTCCTAGACAGATCAAAATGGTGTCTCTGAAAGTTGTTTAATATTTCATAAACTGATTAGTAATTTTAGAGGAAAAAAAGTTGATTCTTATATATTAAAAAATTTTCAGATATAAAATTCTTAATGATCTTTACAATAATTCTCTTTTGTTTTTACTAATCATTAACCTTTGAAAGACTGCAAACAAGCCTGAAGGACTACATTGGTCATTTCACCTTGGCTGAAGTTGTTTGTTGGCTCCATTAGTTGCTATTATTGTTTCACATGTTCAGTTTTCATTTCCACAGTTATTACTATGTTGTATAATTCCTTCAATTCTAAACGTTGATTATTGTCTCCTATCATTTATGTTAGGTTATACTGTGATAATATGTTTTGTAGAACCAAATGTGGTCTCTTACTCTTGTTTCATGTCTAAAAGACCAGCAGAGGGGGCTGTCCTCACTATAGTCACTCAGAGACAGGCAGTTCAGAGGCTTCATCTTGACACTTGCTTCCTAAATCTTCATAGCAGAAGAAAGAGAACTATGACCACCTACAGTAGCTCTACGAGCTTTGCCCATAACTGATGGGTCTCATCAGCTCATATTTTATTGGCTAAAGCCCATAAAGCATGAAGAGCTATTAATAATGAGTTTGATGGCCATGTTCTTGATTTGATGCTTGCTGAGAGTCTGAGTTTTAATTGAACTTTTTTTATTCAAAACATTTCTCCTTTTTTTTGTTTATGATTTGGAGTTAGGAAATAGTTTTGCTTCCAACCCAGCAAATGCCTGAATTTTTGGATTCTTCCTATTTCCTTTAAAACCTGTTTTCCTGAGTTCATCATTTTCTTCTGATACTTTGCCATATGCAGCCAATAGCAACCACCACACACCGTTAACATACTATTTTCCAACTTCTTCCCCTAGGACTACAAATTCACAGGTATATGATCTGTCTATCCAAGCACAGGTAAAAATATTGCCAAATGTTTTGATCCTGCATAGTATGGACTATCATTTGGGCTCCTACATCCATTTTCTCACCACTTGTCACCTAGCCCTTATGTCAACCCCACATGTTTTAGTTTTTCTCATAGCAGCATCTAGTATCAACTTATGCATCAATCAGGATAGGTTACCCTGCTGGATGTTTCCATTTGTCCCTCTAGATGTACATTTTTACATTTCTCTGCACAATTTTGTGCCTGGGGTGTTAATAGGGAACTTGACACTATTAACAGCAGCAATGGGGCCCTTTGTCTTCCAGCTTCCAAGAATGTTCAAAAATAGAAGTTAGTGAAAGGATATCGGAGGGTAAAAGGAAAGTAGGGCCAGGGTACTGGATTCTTACCCTCCAGGTTACTAGAGCTGGGCTGGATTCTGCTACTGAAGGCTATAGCTCTTGTCAGGCCTTCTTCACAATATTCTATCCAGATTCCAGTAATTAACTCTTCCTCTTCTTGCTCTTTCAGACCTAGGGGTCATAACATCTCCGCAATGCTAAAAGCTCCAGGATACAGCATCCTAGTTGGTTTTTCTAAACCCTGACACAACATTGCAAATTTTCCCTTTATTTGCACATCTTTAATCACTTCATTTGAATGCTCTCTTTTGGGGCCCCGACTGACTAAGTTATGCTTCAGAATGGCATAACATAACAAAATGTTATTTCTTACCAAGACTACCTATCATATAGATGGGTGGGGAGCTCTGTTCAGTCTACTCACTCAGCATCACAGGCTTCAGCTTAGCTCATGCACCTAGAATCAGCACAGCAGTAGGAAGAGTATTTTGTGACTCATGGTTGGACTCTTCTATTTCTGCCTAGAGGTGACAAATGCCACTTCTTACACTTCTGGCTTCAAAGGGGCAAAGAAGTATGGCCCTAACATGCCACCAAAATGTAGGAAACTGGAACAATTTAGCGACCATCTTTAATAATTTACAAATAGCTCAAAAGCATTTCTTGGAATTATAAAGTTCTGAAGATATTAAACGTTGAATCTCATGTTAACATCATCCATGTAAATAGCAAGGTAACAGTGCATATGCAGAGTATCATTCTATTTATGCTTAAGCAAATAAATCTGTTAGTGTAATGATGCTGAACAATTAGCCAAAAAGGAAAGTGTAAGTTTAAAGCAAAAAAAAAAAAAAAACCTGAAAATGTAATTGTACTCAGTCCGGTTGTGAGCCTTCCAGATCTGCTCAGCCCTTCTCCACCTCATCTCCGTGTCCTTTTACACACACATAGTAGCTCCAGTGATGGCTTTCTTTCTTCCCATGGATTTAAAGCTCTATTCACCATCACAGTCAACTCATCTTCTAACACTACGCATTGTATTACCACTTGTCAGGGATTGAATTGTGTCCCCCAAAAAATGAGTGTATCTACTTGGCTTGGTCATAATTTCCAGTATTTCATGATTGTGTAATCTGATGTGATTTACTTATGTGCTGTAAACTCTATCACTATGATGAGGATATACTGATGAGGTACACAAGATTGGATAGTGTCTTAATCCAATCTTTTTTGAGATATAAAAGAGAGAAGCTAGCAGAGACACATGGGAACCTCACACCTCCGAGAAAGCAATGCCAGGAGCAGAGTGCGTCCTTTGGACCTAAGGTTCCTATGCTGAGATGCTCCCAGACCAAGGGAAGACTGATGTATCAAAAGGACATTCCTCCAGAGCTGAAAGAGAGAGAAAGCCTTCTTCTGGAGTTGATGCCCTGAATTTGGACTTATAGCCTACTGGACTGTGAAAGAATAAGCTTCTCTTTGTTAAAGCCATCCACTCATGGTATTTCTGTTATAGCAGTACTAGATGACTAAGACACCACCCCAATGGTGAGAGCACAGCTTCAGCATAAATTCTGTTGCATATTCATGATGCAAGATGAAGCAGCTCCATCTCTTCAATGTGACCCAACTGGACTCATGGAAGTGCTAGTTTTCCCAGCAGCTACCCAAACGGGTCAGTGAATACAACAAAGAAGTGGAGAAAAGTAAACAACCCATGAAGTGAATTCCACTAATGAAGGACAAGAGACTAGAAGGAGCCCTTGGTTATTATAGCAGCAATGAAAAGGATTCAGGTACATTTGGCTTTTTTCCCATCATTCTAATTTCATTTTCATCTTGACCTATAGTACACTTTTGCCCTATTTTAGGTTCTTTTTTCTCTGTCACTTCTATTTTCATGCACATCTATGAAAGTCTTTGTACCAATTGATTTTTTATGACAGACATACCCTCTTTATTAAAAGCCACAAGAAATGTTGAAATACTAGGTATCTGCAGTAAAGGTTCCATTTAATCACATTCCCAGAAAGAATTTCAGTTATTAATAGAGCCATTACAAAAAAATCTACTGATTTTTCAAAAAATTAGTCATTATCCATATGCTGCTTTTGTAACTCCATTTGAATTTTATGACTCAAATCTGGCTGATTTTCCTCATCTGGACTGGCAGGTAGCATATTGAGCCAGGTTTTGGTGATAAGATACTCCTCATGTATACATTCTGAATCAGGTCAAACTCATTTGGGAGCAGAGAAGAAGGAAGGGTATTCTAGGTAGCAAAAAATTTAACTGAAATTACCATAAACTCTGACTTAAAATGGCTCATGCAAATAGGGGTTATTGGTCTCACATAAATCTGAAGATAGGCAGTTATTGTAGGTTTACCTACCCAGGCCCTTTGCATCGCCCTGCGTGTCATCCTTAGCATCTTGTGTCCACAGACTTATCACTTGGTAGTCTGAAGATGATGGCTTACATCTCCACAACTCCTATCTGCTATAAAAACGAAAAGAAGGGAGAAAGGAATGGAACTTGTTATCTTTGTCCTCTTTTAGAAGAAAAACAAAAGTTTCCCATACTACCATTCCTCCCCCATGTAGTAAGTCCATTAATATCTCATTGGCCAGATTATGTCACATGGCCACTTCTAGCAAGAGAAGCTGGAAAAGTGATAAGATATTTTAGTCCCTCTAGTAAAGGGGACAAGGAAGAGGATGGGTTTTGGGCCAATCAGTCTATAGAGTGTATTCCAGAGGATTTTATAGAATAGTTAACAAACATGTATTTATTGATCAACTACTAATGACAGACATTATGCCAAGCACTCAAGATATGTGACTAAACACAACACGGACTGCTCTCATAGAATTCACTGCATGGAGTGGAAGAAAGACAAGTAAATAGGCTTTTATAGTGCTTCTTGGACATTGAAAAGATGAAGAGGAGCAGAGTGTAGTGTAGAAACTCATCAGAGAGGCAATAGCCCTAGCCACAAAAAATCACGAATGCTCCATAAAAGATGTGACATCTATGCTTTTTCTACCTTTAAAATGCAAGTAATATTAATATGTAATTTGTAGAGGTATTTTAAGCAATAAATAAATTAAACGTGAAAAAAGCATCAAGCCCAGGGGTTGGCACAAAATAATTAAAATGTGTGTGTTCATTTGTGCATTTTTTTTTAAACTTTCATACTTGTTAAAATACATTAGGTGCTGATTGAAGTGCTCCCTTTTACTCATGCGTTCCTCAAAATAAATAAAGTAGACAGATACAATTATTGTCTTAATTCTACAGATGATGAAATTTAGACATTGAAAAATAAAGCGATTCGCTCAAGGTCAGGTAGCTATTAAAAGGCAAAGCTGGGATTTGAGCCTAACAAGTCCAGCTCCAAAGTTTATGCTCTTAACTATCATGTGATCAGGCCTCTCCTAATTATACTCTTGTCTCTGATATTTATTTCAAGGGTTGTTAACAATGTACTTGGTCTAAAATTACAATCTCTCCTGATGTCTGAGTTTCTATCTCTGGCAATGACCTGCTACTGGCCTATTTAAGAGAAAAAATGTAGATAACTTCCAAGTAAGAACATGGAATAATAATTTTCTACTAAAATGGAAAGTTGGGGGAAGCTGTATAAATTCCATCAATACATCAAATACTATAGTTTTTCTAAAACTGGTTGTTTTGTCTTCCTCTGAGATATGCTATAAACTGAATATTGTTATAGAAAAATTGGGTCACAGACAGCTTGGATACCAGATTTTAGAAATACATTCAGTCCTTTCTGGGCAAAAAAATAAAGAAATGTTGTTATTTATTGTAGCAAATATCTTTTTTCTGGTTTTCTTTCTTTCTTTTTTTTTTTTTTTTATTGTTTGGTTTTTATCCAAGTTTGACATGGTTTCTACTTGGTTTTTTGTTACAAGATATAATTAAAGGAATATATTCACTAACTGTAATATGGCTTTTACTTCAATTTTTCAAAGACTTACACGTTTCAGTGTTAGTAAAGCCTCAATTTTGCTTTACTTTCCTCTGGTTGGGAAAAGAGCCTGCCAAGGTGTCATGTGCAACATTGGAATCTGAAGAAAACCGAAAAGAGAATTTCTCCTTTCTTTTCTTTTCCAGCATCAACCACTAAATGTTTATGTACCAGTGGTGGCAATTATTCAGAATGAAATTCTATGCTTTGAGAAGTCAGCCAATCTACAATCCGGAAAGTACAATCCTGAGAGAAAGTATTTTTATGCAAATGTGTATAAACAATTGTGACTCAGGAAGCTGTGGACTTGTCTCTGTTAGCCAAAGTCGGTATTCATAGGTTTTTAACCATAGATTTTAGAGCATATTGTCACCTACTAGTCATTTTTCCATCGCGAAACTGTTGCAGACTGTTGTTGCTTTTTCCCAGTTGATATAAAAAAAAGTTTAAGCAGCTCTTTCACTATTTGTACTAATGGAAGTTTTATGGAATGAGCAAAATACAAGAAATGGTGTCAAGATTATCAAGGTCCCCTGATAATTCCCAAGAGTTGCTCTTTTATTTTTTATAATGCTATTATTTTCATTCTGCCTTGATGCAGCAGCGTGTTTTTCTTACGTTGCCTGTGATAAAGTACCATTTCCATTAAAATTGCAATTGATTCGTACAGACTTAGCACTGGAAGTCAATTGAGTTTTATTACGTTTTAATTTTCCCAATACTGTGATGGCATAAATTAACTCCCAAGGTGTTTCAGCCTTGCCATTAAGACCTGACATACAAAAACTTCATTGTGCTTAAGGTGGCTTCACGATTCTATCTCTGCTGATTTCCAACAATGCAACGTTAAGAGATTGTATGATCCCTCCCAGCCTCAACTTTCTCGTCTCTAAAATGGTAATAGTCCCTGGCGTGACTCTTTCACTGGATGGTTTGAGGGCCAAATAAGATAAAACAAAACTTTTCTTGAAGAGGAGAACAAGGATTCCCAGGAAGAAAAAGCAGAATTGTAGTGGCACAAGAATTTTTAGGATAAAGATAGTGCCTCTTCCAGCATCAAGGATTTTAGTGCAAGATTTTTGAAAAATAAAATTATTTTATATTAAAATCAATACAAACTTGTCACAGCATAGAATAAAAGCTTGCATGAATGTTTAAGAGAAAACACTTAAAAGTAATAGTGAAGAGGGGCATCTCCTGGCACTCAAACTCCTTTTCCTCCTTCTTCTCTTTGTCTGAATCACCTACCCTCCAACAAAGATTGTGTGTTTATTTTTCTATATTGTTAAAGGCACTAGATCTGAGAAATAAACATATAAAGTTCTTAAATGTAAGCAAAGTGGCATTCAAATATGAAGTATTTGTATCATCTTTGGTTTCTCTGAAGTTGTTCCCGGTATCTTCAACAGTCCTCCACATTTGTGTAGTTTACTACCTAATCCAAATTGCCATCTTCTCTCTCTTGAATGACTGCAATTGCCTTGCACTTGACCTATTTTGTTCATTCTGGCCTCTCTCAAAATTATCCTCCCATCCTCAAGTGAAATAGTGTTTTCTAAACACTCATCCAATCACGGCACTTTTCCACTTGAAACTCAGATGTGGCTTCCTCTTTTTCTTGGGATAAAGACAAAACTTTTTAATGTCTGCTCAAGCTATCCAAAGCCTGTCCCCTCCACTTCTCCTAGCTCTCTCTTCTTGTTGTTTTCATTTTGGGTCAGCCTCTAGTTCATGCTCGTTCTTGCCACAGGGCCTTTGCAGATCCCGTTTCTTCTCGCTGATGTGGACTTCTATCTCCTTTTCATCTAGTGACTACTACTCTTACTTGAAAATTTTCATGAGAAAGCAAACTTTCTTGATAAAATTCCCCTAACCTCTCTGGTTAAGTAGAACTGCCATGCTAATGTTGCATAGCACCTTATTCTAATCCTTTGTGGCCCCTACTACAATTGCATCCAAATATTATTTATGCAAGTATTTTATTAAATTTTTTTTTTAATCACTTCACTATGTTGGATCCATCAGTTTACTTTACTTTATATTAAAAAAAAAAAAAAACAACAACAAAAACAACAAAAACTCATTGCCGTCGAGATGATTCTGACTCATAGAGCCCCTATAGGTCAGAGTAGACCTGCCCCATAGGGTTTCCAAGGAACGCCTGGGGATTCGAACTGCCAATCTTTTGGTTAGCAGCCATAGCTCTTAACCACTATACCACCAGGGTTTCCTCACTGTATATTAGCACATAATAAATCCTCATTATAAATTTGATGATTGAATAAATGAGTGAGTGAATACAGCTACATTCTACACAACAATTTTCTTCAATGTCATTTTTCTGAATGTTTTATATAGGCCTGAATAGTAGAGTTACAAAATTCTTCCAAACTTGTAATATTACCATACTGCATGCCTCATTTATATTAAATTTTATTGTTGGCATAGTGTTGGATATACAATAGAATCTAAATGAATATTAAAATGGATTGAATGATAGAACTTACAGGGAAATAAAAAAAAGCAGCTATATATTCTATATTAATTTGTTTGTTAAAATGTTTTCTGATTGAGATAGGAATATGTATATTCCACTTAGAGTGAGGACATTGCTTTATCATCTAACTACCATAAAGAAAAAAAGAATAATCCCAGACAGAATGTACTAATGATGTTTAGACATGCAGAAAAATTATTAGCATTTTATACTAGGCAGGTAATTACATTTTTAGAAAATCACATATAGACATTTGAAAAGTTGAATTATCAGAATAATAATTTAATTACAGAAGTCTTAAGTCTTTTCTATAGTCCAGAAACAGGGATAGGCATTGCGGAGCACATCAAGATGAGTAAGAGTACTTTTGCCTTCAAGACGGTTAGAATCCCATAAGAGAGAGAAAAAAAAAAAAAAACAGAAACAAAAACACTCAAAATAGAGTCAGATAGATGTGCTAAGTACTCTATTGTTGTTGTTGTTAGGGGCCTTCCAGTTAGTTCCGATTCATAGTGACCCCAAGCACAACAGAACAAAACACTGCCCAGTCCTGCACCTTCCTCATAATCGTTGCTATGTTTCAGCCCACTGTGGCAGCCACTGTGTCAGTCCATCTCATTGAAGGTCTTCCTCTTTTCTGCTGACCCTCTACTTTACCAAACATAATGTCCTTCTCCAGGGAATGGTCCTTCCCGACAGCATGTCCAAAGTACATGAAATCAAGTTTCATCATCCTCCCTTCCAAAGGGCATTCTAGCAGTACTTCTTCCAAGACAGATTTGTTCGTGCTTCTGGCAGTCCATTGTATATTCAGTATTCTTTGCTGACACCATAATTCGAAGGCACCAAATATTCAATCTTCCTTATTCATTGTCTAGCTTTTGCATGCGTATGAGACAATTGAAAACACCT
>NW_004444275.1:170667-194229 GCF_000243295.1 Trichechus manatus latirostris | reverse complement strand
AGCCGTTTTTCAAATTTCTTGGCATAAACAAGTGAGTGCTTCCAGGATTGCATCCATTGGTTGAAATATCTCAGTTGGTATTTCTTCTATTCCTGGAGCCTTGTTTATCACCAATGTCTTCAGTGCAGCTTGGACTTCTTCCTTCAATACCATCGGTTCTTGATCATATGCTACCTCCTGAAATGGTTGAACATTGACCGATTCTTTTTGGTATATGACTCTGTGTATTCCTTCCATCTTCTTTTGATGCTTTTCAAGCTGAAAGAACTGAAGAAAAAAAATCAAGCCTCGAGCTGCACTATTAATGGATTCTATGGGCAAAATATTGAATTACACAGGAAGCTATGTAGTATAGTACAGTTATAACCAAAATGTTTTGGGAGCATACAGAAGAGAAAAAAATACTGTTTTATTAGGGCATTATAGTTGAGGTGGCATCTCTGTTTATTATTGAAGTGTGTATAAAACTTTCACAAGAAGATCACATTCTTATCTGCTTCTATAGATCACTCACTCACCTGTCAACTTCAAGTCTTATAATTCAACTCCAATTTTGGTTTCCCACACCCATGGCTGCACCTTGTAACCTGGGAGTCCTCTGTATTAGTTTCCTATTGGTGTTATAACAAATGAACACAAACTTAGTGGCTTAAAACAACACAAATTTATTCTCTTACAGTTTTGGTGGTGAGAAATCCAAAATGAGTCTTACAGGGCTGCAATCAGGATGTCAGCTGGGCTTGTTCTTTCTGAAGACTACAGGGGAGAATTTGTTCCTTGCCTCTTCCAGTTTATAGAGGCTACCTGCAGTTCTTGGCTAATGGGCCCTTTCTCATGTCATTACAATCTCTTGATTCAACAGTGCATCACATTTCTACTACTGATTTTGACCTTTTACTTCTGTCTTATGAGGACCCATGTGATTACATTGGGCCTGCCTGGATGATTCAAGACAATCTTCTCATCTCAATAGTCTTAACATAATCATATCAGGTATCATAAGGCAACATATCCATGGGTTCTGGGGACCAGGGCATGGGCATCTTTGGGGGGCCATTATACTGCCTACCATATCCTCCATAATAATAATAACAATAACAATAATAAACCTAAAAACCAAACCCATTGCTGTAGAGTTCATTGTGACTTATAGCGAACCTCCATGATAGATCTCAGACAATCCAGTATTGCACTCTGTAAGTTCATCAAGATAAATGGAGGAAAGATTGAAATTGTCAAGGACTTCATTTTACTTGGATCCACAGTCAACACCCACAGAAGCAGTGGTCAAGAAATCAAACAACACATTGCATTGGGCAAATCTGCTGCAAAAGACCTCTTTGGAGTGTTAAGAAGGGAAGATATCACTTGAAGGACTAAGGTGTTCCTGACTCAAGCCATGGTGTTTTCAATCGCCTCATATACATGTGAAAGCTGGGCAATGAATAAGGAAGACCAAAGAAGAATTGACACCTTTGAGTTAAGGTGTTGTCAAAGAATATTGAATATACCATGGACTTCCAGAAGAATAAACAAATCTGTCTTGGAGGAAGTACAGCTAGAATGCTCTTTAGAGACATAGTCTCACATACTTTGGACATAATGTCAGAAGGCATCAGTTCCCAGAGAAGGACATTATGCTTGGTAAAGTAGACAGAGAAAAGGAGGAAGATCCTCAATAAGAGGAATTGACACAGTGGCTGCAACAATGGGCTCAAGCATAACAAAGATCGTGAGGACGACACAGGGGACAGTGTTTTGTTCTGTTGTGCATAGGGTCGCTATGAGTTGGAACCAACTCAAGAGCGCCTAATAGCAACAACAAGCCCAGTCTTCTATCCTCTTTTCATCTTTCCCATTAAACTTGCTCATTGACCTCTTAGCAATATCCGTTACTTGATCTTTTCATTTTTTTTTTTTTCTGGCCTTGCTTCTGGAACTTTGTACACACTTCTCCAACTTTTTTCTCTGTCTTTAGTGTTCTTACCCTATGTCCTAACCTAGCAACCTTCTTCTCCTTAACAATCTAAATCTTATTCTTCCTGAGAAAACTTCCTCAACTATTCTAGGGAAAGTTCATTACTTTCTCCTCTAAGCTCTAGCTTAACTACTACTCACTACTACTACTACTAATACTAATATTGGTAATAATACTACCAATAATATTACAAATAACATAATAATCAGCTATCATTTATTGAGTAAATTACTAAACCTCATTGTACATATTATTGCTTTTAATTCTTCCAATTGTCTCTGAGTTTAAGTACTATTCTTATCCCACTTTATAGCCGTAGACACTGAGGCTTAGAGTGACTAAATGTATTGCCCAAGGTCACTGTGGGATAAAGAATTTAATTTTACCTAAATAATTTGGTCTTTGTCCTTGGTTCCTGAGAGATAACCTCTTAAACCTTGGAATTTCCCCAGTAATTGAAGTGTCTTTAATGAGGTCTCCAGAACACACCTGAGGCTTTATACTAGTGAAGTGACTTTGGAGTAGGGCCTGGCCAGCCCATGAAAACCCACCAGGTAATATCAGCTCAAACTTAGGGAAAGAGGATCGATTCAATCATGCCTACGTAAATGTGTAAATAAGCCTCAATAAAGGCTCTGGACACACAAGCTCCATGAGCTTCCTCTTGGTGACAGACATCAATGCACACAGGAGGGTAGAATGTCCCTTTTTGGACATGGATGCTCCACATTGGGAACCATCCCAGACCTCACCCTATGTGCCTCTTCATTTGTATCCTTTTTGCTATAATAAAACTGTCATCATAAGTATAGTGCTTTCCTGTATGAGCTCCATGAATCTTTCTAGTGAATCATTTAACCTGAGGGAGTAGTGGAACAGCAGGTCTGAAGTGAGGGGGAGCCCTGGCATCCCAGAACTTACGGCTGGTACTCTGAATAGGCAGTAGGATAAATCCAAATTTGTATCCAGCAGGTCAGAAATGATAGTGTTGTGGAGATTTCAGGTTGTGGATAGCTTCTGAAGTCTTGGGCCTACTTGGCAGTGTGGAAAACTATGCCCTTTAACTTGAGATCTGACCTAGCCCTAGTGGTTAGGGTCCGAGGAAAAAGTGCTGCGTGTGCAGCTGGTGTCTGAACAGAACTGATAACAAATTGATTTGGTTTGATAGCCACACAGTCCCACAGATATGACATGGATGGACCCAGAATTTATACTGAGGTCTGTCTGACTCCAATTCTGTTACTAAATGCTATATTCTATTGGCTTCTTTGCGAATTTATCACCTGACCTGCAAGGCTACCTATACAATACTATAAACTAGTACCAGTTGCCATCGAGTTGACTCTGACTCATAATGACCCTGTGTGTGTCAGAGTAGAACTGTGTTCCACAGGGTTTTCAGTGGTTGACTTTTTGGAAGTAGATCACCAGGATTTTCTTCCAAGGCACCTCTGGGTGGATTTGAACCTATAACCTTTCAGTTAGCAGCTGAATGTGTTAACTGTTGGCACCACCCAGAGACTATAGGAATACCCTAGAGAGGGTAAGCAATTCTGTGCAGCAATTTGTTTAATATGGATAAATTGAATTCTCTTTACCCCAAACTAGTGTCTTACTGAGAAGGAATATGGAAAGAGCAGTTGCTGTTACTTAAAATATATGCTCTCTCATGTAAATTGAAGGCCAAAAGTCATTACAACCTCACAAAAATATATGTAGCTGCAATCTCACCTATCTTTCAGATGCTTAGTGAGCAGACATATGTATAAAATCTTAGAATTTAAGCTGTGTTGATAATGTCATATACTCTTCTTTGTGTAAATTGTATGAATTTGATGGGATATAGCTGAGATTAGAAAAATTTCTTTTGGCATTTCTTATAAAAAGAAACTGGGACAAATACATTACTCAAAGTTAGGATTATGTTTTTCTGTTTATTTTTTATTTCTCATTCCAAAACCAAACCCATTGCCATCAAGTTGATCTCGACTCATAGTGACCCTGTAGGACAGAATAGAACCTCCCCATAGGGTTTCCAAGACTGTAATCTTTACAGAAGCAGACTGCCACATCTTTCTGCCACAGAGCAGCTGGTGGGTTTGAAGTGCCAATCTTTCGGTTAGCCGCCAAGCAGTTACCCACTGCACCAATATCAGTGCCACCTAAAATACTATGCACAGTATCATTTCCAGAAATATTTTGTGTATAGAAAATATATCTAACTAGTACACGAAGTATTTGGTTAAAGGATAGCAAATACTCTCTGTGGCAGCTAAATCTGATTGATGCTAATCTTGCAGGCTGCATTCCTGTACACTTTGTTAACCAAAAAAAAGTCACCACTTTGCATTTACAACCCATAGAGGGGGCATCAGGAGATGGGCTGGCGGCTTCTGAGGGCTCCCCAGAGGATGACGTCTACCAATTACATTCTAGCCTACAGCATTGCACAACAGCAGACAATGGGATACAGAGACTTCATCTCCGCCAACAGACACCACCACTCAGCAAATCCTGTGCAATTGGCTTTTTATGGATAACATTTCCCCAAAGAGCTGGAGTTTAAGATTTCCCAAAGCCAAGGCCACTGTGTATCTATTTCAGTATATGACAGACTCAGCTGAGGATCTAACCAATAATGCCTAAACCAACTGGCATTATATTAGAAGCCATATATCAGATGCATAGCTAACTACGTTCCTCTCATCCTGAACATAAATGAATGAAAATACATGACTATGGTGTTGGCTAGCTAAGTAAATACTGTGGAGTTTGAAAATATTACTTCCTTATTCATGCTTGTAATTACATTTTGAGAGTTTCTGTAGCAGAAACCTTGAAAAGTCTCCTAATGACCTCTGGAAGCCAGATCTTTTAAACTGAATATGCTGATGTACCACGGCTGGCCCCAGTTCTGACCCAAAGGTCCTCATGGTTTACTTTGAGAATGAAACTGATAAATTACTTGTCCTTGTTCCTGTAATATCCTTCCTTTATGCTCTGCACTAAATGTAATATGGTCCATTTTCATTAGTGGAAAGCATAGAGCTCCAGGCAGAAGTTTCTACTGAGAGACAGTAGAAAATTCATGCAGCACACACATTAGAACATATAGTGAGAGAACACAGTTAGTATGAATACCCTTTCCTATAAATCAAAGGATTAGAAAGCCCGAAGAGCTACATTATTCTTTTTTTACCTTTAGAAAACTATACAGTATAGATGCAAGTTATATGTGTAAGTAAAAGAACTGTGAAGTTTGGCAGTAGAAAAAAGGCAATAATGTAACAGTTACTTCTGCCACAAATTTAGACAAATTATCTGAGTTAACGCCAAAATGCAGTGTGCTTACTTTCATATTATTTCCCTTTCTGCTTCCCCCAGACTGAGAGGTGAAAATGCATAGGTGTTTCCATTTATACAATTTCATCTTTTTGGCAGCCACTCCAGCTATTTTGAGAACTTTACAAGAACAATTAGAAAGGCATGAAAAATCTTGATTACTCAGCATAAAAGGGATAGTATGCATAATATGAGGAAAGGTTATGAATTTTTATTACCCACTTCTGTGAACTCCATTTCTCAAATGTATATGTAATCAGCACGGCTCAGTAGAATGAACACTAGACCAGGAGGCAGCAGGGCTAGATACCCAACTCCCAGCTCTTAGACAACCAGCTTTATGTTCTTAGACAATCACTTAACAACTTAGAGATTGAACGAATGATCTTTCATATTATGATCAGATTCAACATTTTATTATTGAATTTTGTAGTTTTTTTCACAGCATATATCTATCATCTATCTATCGTTTATCTATCTACCTATCTAGATCTTATGTCCCATTTTTTCAGGAAATGCTTATTAAATTGAATTTATTTTTATTTAGTAGTACAAATTTCCAAAATATTCGAATGTGCTGGATAATATGGAAATGCATAGTTAAAAAAGACTCAACTGTTGGCAAAAATAACGTTCAAAATTGTAATACACTGTATGATGAAAAATGTGCCAAATTGAGACAGTTATTTAAATTTAAGAAGTTGATGCTTACTGAGTAGAACAACTGTTTATAAACTTATTGAGCTTATCATGGAGCAAAGAGGAAGGTTTTACACAGTATATACAGAGGGGTCAGAGATTGAATGCTTTAAGTTAAGAAACAATGGAACATTAAAGAAAAATAAAATTTATTTTTAGAGCTTATGGGTTTATGTACTTGAAAAGTAAATCTCTTATTATCTTTTGTCTATTTTTTTTCTGAAGACTTCATGTGTCGTGACTTGTATACATTGATAGAATAAGGGGAGAATAATATTTTCCGTTTTCATCTATAGTATTTGCTATATTAAACAGCCTAAATTCTCATGTATCTACTTACCAAGTTCTTCTCTAAAAAAAAAAAAAAAAAAAAAAAAAAGACTCCAAAACAACAAAATATTGATAGAATACTTAAAGAAACAGATGCATATTCAAAGGAAGGGAGCTATTTCTTGTATCTTTTCTTCAGTTCCTCCTCTCTTGATTATGTTTTTGAGATCAGCTTTCAAATAATTATCTTTACATATCTACATGCTTTTATTCATATGTTAGAAAGGTGAAGTGAAAGTGCTAAGGAAGACAGCCAGTGGTAGAAATTGTTAAGTGTCTGAATATAGACAGAAAGGGAAATTATATGATCTGTCTATCTATCTGCATTGCACATGCAGACAGGCTGTGCCTCAAACTTTCAGGCAGCCATAAGACTGCTAGGAATAATATGGAAATGCATGGTTAAAAAAAGACCCAACTGTTGGCAAAAATATGTTCAAAATTGTAATACAAACACATACATACACCCTCTGGCATCAACCATTCCGTGGGTGCTATGTTCATCTGTGATCTAGCTGGATACACTAGAAGCACAGTGCTGGCAAAGTGAAAGCCATTATTGTTATTTATAGAAAGCAAGTACTAAACAATAACAAAATATTCTTAAATGGGGACTGCTTACCCTTCCCCCAAATTACTTATGTCCATTCTTATGTCACTGGGCCTGTGTGCCTGGTTCAGGTCAGATGCTACCTCCAAGTAACTGCAGCCTCTGGCTACCACCATGCTAAAAGGGATTGGGGGCAGGGGGAGGGCTGCATGGCTCCGCAGGCTTCTGCTCTGCCACTGGGCGTCTCTGGGCCTTGTCTCACTGGCGAGACCTCTGCACAGGATCTCCTGAGCCTCAGCCCTTCTCGGCTTCTGCAGCTGGCCACTGACTCCCACCACGCTACCCAGGCCTGTGTGGTTCTCTCTCTTGCTACCATGCTACCCAGACCTGTGCTGCCCATGTGCCCATGAGGCTCACACCTTGCTGCTGGGGAGAGGGGGGCATGTTGCATGTTGCACGGGCAGGTGTTACAGCTCTGGAGGCACCCAGCTCCCTCTGTCTGTGAGCCAGCAAGCCCACCTCAGCCATCTCTCTCTCTCTGTGGACCAACCAGCCCACTGTCTCTCTGTTTTCAGTCTTAGAGCTCTCTTGTCTGGGTCTAGGGGTTCTCAGTGCAGGGACCCCAGGGTCCAAAGACGATGCTCTGCTCCAGACTCTTCTTGTTGATAGGGAGGTCCCCTCAACCTCTGTGGGATTGGCCCTTATAAGCCTAGCAGGAGAGCAAAACCAGCCAATCCCCTAGTTCAGTCCTATTGGGTGGATTTTCAGGCCACTATTTGCATAGTAAATTGATCAATTCCTTGCAAGATTGTGGCCCAGTCAATTATTGTGCGGAAGTTACAAGACCATGCTAAAAGGCCATATAAAAGCCATTCATTGCACCACAGAAATGCTCATGGAACTAATAATTGCTTGCACTCTGCAGTGGGAGGCAATCAAGACAGCCTTATTATGTGTCTCATGCAAGTGGCTGCTGCTTTTGTGTGCAGAACACTCTGTGTGCTCTTTGGTCTACAGAAACACTTCCTATAAGTTCTTTTTGGAGTCTGTACTTTTATTTCTACCAGATGCACCTATAGTCTTCAGTCTCAAATTATTGAATACAGATAGATAGATACATACATACGTGGATGGATGGATGGATGGATGGACAGACAGACAGAGGGAGAGAGAGGGATAGATGGATGGATAGATAGATAGACAGACAGATAGTCCCTGGGTGGTGCAAATGAATAGTATGGTCAGATTGTTTGAGTCTACCCAGAGGCATCTTGGAAGAAAGGCCTGGAGATCTACTTCCAAAAAAATCAGCCATTGCAAACCCTGTGAAGCACAGTTCTACTCTGACACACATGGGTCACCATTAGTTGGAATCTACTCAATGGCAACTGGTTTTATGTATATATTGAGATATGACATTTACTATGTATAGTCTTCAAAGAAACATGGCCAAGAAAGGTCATCCTCTCATCTGTTTTCAGAAACGGCACACTAATATAAAGACATCCTTAAGGAAATAAAAGAAAGGGACATCTATTAAAATTATTATTCGTTAAAAAAAAAAACACTTGTTGAATGTCTACTATAAGGTAGAGTCTGTGTTAGGCTATGGAGAGATGTCATACTCAATAAAAGCAAATACATGTATTTTGGACATTAAGTTGCAGGATTGGAAGGGACTTTGTAGATATGCCATTAAAGTCCTATAACTGAATATCATTTATTTTCCTCTGGAGTTCTTGTTATTTAATGGTACTAAAAAAAAAGCTACCAAATGCAAATTTCTTTACATATGTTACCTCTTCAAGGCATGTATTACGAACTCAGTTTTTACATAAGGAAGCTATTAATCCCTAATGCTAAACAATTTGCCTAAGGTCATAGTGCAGTGACAGATTTTAGGGTGGCTTACCATAACCACCTCTATCTAACATTTACATCCTTGTATAATTCCTTTACCTTGCAAGAGATCAGGACCTGTGACTTGCTTCTAAATAGTAGAATATGGCAAAGGTGGTGAGATGTCACTTCTGTGCTTATGTTACATTATATATAAGACTCTGTCTTGCTGGTGAACTTCTGCTATATACTCGTCTAGCTGGCTTGAAGTAAGCAGCCATGTTGGAGAAGCCCATGTGCCAAGAAACTCTGGGTGGCATCTGGGAACTGTGGGTGGTCTCTGGGCACTGAGGCAGGGCGGGGTGGGGGGCTCTGCCTAATAGCCAATAACTGAAGCTCTTAGTCTTATAACCACAAGGAAATGATTTCTGCCCACAAACCGAGGGAGCTTGGAAGCAGATTCTTCCCAAGTCAAGACTACAGATGAGAATCCAACACTGGTCAACACCTTGATTCCAGCTTGTGAGACCATAAGGAGAAGCCTCATATAAGCTGTCTGACTCCTGACCACAAAATTAGTGAAATAGTAGCTAAGTAATTTTTATAAGCTGCTAAATTATGTTAATTTGTTATATAGCAATATATAACTAACACACAAAATGTTTGAGATAGAGTCAGAATTCTAATCCAGACCTTCCTGACATAAACTCATTCTCTTTCTATGAAATCAGTGTTCTGCAATTTTGGGACCCAGGACCACTTCCATAATAACTGTCTGAAGTTCTTATACGAAATAGAGTTTCTTAAAAAACCAAATCAAACTTGTTGCCGTCGAGTTGATTCTGACTCATAGCGACCTAGGTTTCATAGTTGTCCTATTGAAACAGAATTTCTGGGATGATGCCTGAGAATATGCATTTTTCACAAATTCTGAAGTGAAGGACATACACATTAAAGTTGATAACTTTTCCCTTTACGTTGTTGCCTTCATAAACTGGAGATGTGTATTTCAATTATCTAGAGTTTATGTGGAGCCCTGGTGGCACAGTGGTTAAGAGACAGGGCTGCTAACGAAACGGTTGGCAGTGCGAATTCACCAGCTGCTCCTTGGAAACCCTATGGGGCAGTTCTACTCTGTCTTATGAGTCAGAATTGACTCCACAGCAATGGTGTTTTTAGAGTTTATATAGCTCAGAGTACTCTTTTATTATCCAAAAAAAGGATTGTTTTTAAAAGTCTGGTCATTCCAAGTTTTTTTACTGTAATACAGTAAAATTAACAACTGATGGTAGGGACAAGATGGTGTCTTTTCATCTTACTGCAAATATTTTTAGTTATATTATAATGTAAAAATAAATACAATGTATACTTCTTTTATGGTTCAAAATAAAATGGAAAAAAAATGAAAAATGGGACGTAAGAGACCCTTCATAGATCAAGAATATATGAGCAAGTCTTGATAGTTTAAGAACTTTCCTTGTGTTGAATATTAGTAACTCTCTTTTAGTACTCATTTTAAATCACATTACACATATGGGGAGATAATAATATCAGCTAAGAGTTATGGACATCACATAAAGAAATATCTGTGAAATGTTTGCAAATCCAGAAATATAACTCAGACCTTCATTTTTAGATGATTGCCAGTCAATTCAAGAAGTTGTCTTACTTTTGAGAGGTGGCTATAATGACTGTTAAAAACTATGGAGAAGCTGAACACAGCTATATTATTAAAGAAGTATTATTTTGATAAATATTTTTAAAATATATATTAAAAATGTCCATGAAGAACCAACAATTGAACAACTTTGTACAGCTAAATTCTGTGATAAACACTGATGAAGCAAAGTAAAACATGTTTGCCAATACTGAGAAAATCACAAGATAGCAAAGGAGATACAGACAGACAACTGTAGGTCAAGAGGCTTTGCATTTCAAATAGATACTAGTGAAGCTCTTGAGTAAGTGACAAATACAACTCCTATGTTTCTGTAGGTACATTTAGAATAAGGTAACTGAACATGTTAATTTTTTTTAATTTTACTGTGTTTTAGGTGAATTTATCGTTCAAAAATTCATACACAACCATTTCCACCTCGGGTTTTCTGTGTCCATTCATCTGGTTTTCCTGTTCCTTCTTGCCTTCTTGTCTTAGCTTTTGGACAGGTGTTGCCCATTTGGTCTCGTAGACTTGATTGAACTAAAAAGTATGTTCCTCATGTGAGTTATTGCTTGTTTTACAGGCCTGTCTAATCTTCGGCTGAAAGGCGGACTTCAGGAGTGGCTTCAGTTCTTAGTTAGCTGTGTGTCTGGGGCTATAGTCTCAGGGGTTTCTCCAGTCTTTGTTAGACTAGTAAGTCTGATCTTTTTGTGCATGTGTGTGAATTTGAATTTTGTTCTATATTTTTCTCTCATTCTGCCCAGCACCCTCTATTGTGATCCCTGTCAGAGCAGTCAGTGGTGGTGGTAGCCAGGCACCATCTGTTTCTTCTGGGCTCAGGCTGGTGGAGGCTGTGGTTCATGTGGTCCACTAGTCCCTTGGATTAATATTTTCCTTGTGTCTTTGGTTTTCTTCATTCTCCTTTGCTCCGAACACGATGGGACCAATAGATGTATTTTAGATGGCTACTAGCAACCTTTTAAGACCCCAGATGCTACTCACAAAAGTAAGATGTAGAACATTTTCTGTATGAACTATGTTATGCCAGTTGACCTAGATGTCCCCCAAGACCATGGTCCCCAAACCTGAGCCCCAGTAACTCAGTCCCTCAAGGTGTTTGGATGTGTCTAAGAAGCTTCTATGTTTTTCCTTTGGTAAAGATGTGCGGACTTCCCTTTTATTATAAGTTGTCTGTCCGTTCACCAAAGTTAACACTTGTCTACCGTCTAGTTAGTAATTTCCCCTCCTCTCCCTCATAACCATCAAAGATTTTTTTTCTGTGTTAAATCTTTTCTTTGGTTTTTATAAAGTGGTCTCACACAATATTTGTCATTGTGTGATTGACTTGGAGCCCTGGTCTATGGCTGTTAACCAAAAGGTCAGCAGTTCGAATCCAACAGCTGCTCCTTGGAAACCCTATTGGGCAGTTCCACTCTGTCCTGTAAGGTTGCTATGAGTCAGAATTGACTCAGTGGCAACGGGTTTGGGTTTTTTTTTTTTTTTTTGGTGGTTGACTTATTTCACTCAGCATAATGCCCTCCAGATTTATCCATGTTGTGAGATGTTTTGTGGATTCATCATTGTTCTTATCATTGCATAGTATTCCATTGTGTGTATGTACCATAATTTGTTTATCCATTCATCTGTTGATGGACACTTAGGTTGTTTCCACCTTTTTACTATAGTGAATAATGTTGCAATGAGCATGGGTATGCATATGTCTATTTGTTTGACTGCTCTTATTTCTCTAGATGTGTACCTAGGAGTGAGTGGGATTGCTGGATCATATGGCATTTCTATTTCTAGCTTTTTAAGGAGGCACCATATCACTTTCCATTGTGATTGTATCATTTTACATTCCAATCAGCAATGCATAAGAATTCCAATCTCCCTGCAACCTCTCCAACATTTCTTATTTTCTGTTTTTTGATTAGTGCCGGTTTTTTACAAATTCCCTTAATTTCTGTTTATCTGGAAATGTCCTAATATCACCATTATATTTCAGAGAGTTTTGAAGCATGTATTATTCCTGGTTGGCTGTGTTTTTTTCTTTCAAGATTTTATATGTGTTTTACTATTGCCTTCTTGTGTGCAGAGTTTCTGCCTAGTAATTAGAACTCAGTCTTATTGTTTGCCCTGTGTTAATGACTTTTCATTTTCTTGAGCTGTTCTCGGAATTCTTTCTTTGCGTTTGGTTTTGGCAAGTGTGATTACGATATGTCTTTGTGACTTTCTTTCAAAGTCTATCCTATACGGAGTTCATTGAGCTTCTCGGATGGTCAGCTTTTCGTCTTTCAGGATATTTGGGAAGTTTTCTGCCAGCAAATATTTAACCATCTTCTCTGAGTTTTCCATTTTCTCTCCCTGTTCTGGTGAACCTTGTAAATTTTTAATCGCTCTTTAGCTATGAAAATACAGCCTTCACTTATAAATCTGCCTTTTTTCTAAGAATCTTACTCAGCTCCTAGCAGAAAGCTATTTTCCTGAGTTATTATTTGGTGGTGATGTGGAGGGATGAGTTCATTTTTTCTAGTCACACATATAAATGTTTTTGAACATTTTATTGTGCTTCAGGTGTAAGTTTACAGAAAAAAAATTAGTTTCCCATTCAATTATTTATGCACGAATTGTTTCGTGACATCTGTTGCAAACCCTGCAATGTGTCAGCACTCTCCCCCTTTCCACCCTAGGTTCCCATTTCCATTTCTCTGGTTTTCCTGCCCCTCCCTGCCTTCTCGTCTTTGCTTTTGGGCAGGGCAGGTGTTGCCCATTTGGTCTCGTATACTTGATTGTTCTAAGAAGCACATTCCTCACAGGTGTTGTTTATTTTATAAACTTGTGCAGTATTTGGCTGAAAGGTGAACTTCAGAGGTGGCTTCAGTTCTGGGTTAGAAGGGTGAGTAGGGGCCATGGTCTCAGGGGTTCCTTCAGTCTGTGTCAGACCAGGAAGTCTGGTCTGTGTCAGACCAGGAAGTCTGTCTGTGTCAGACCAGGAAGTCTGGTCTGGGTCTGGGACTCTCTATCATGATACCAGTCAGAGCACTTGGTGGTAGTAGCCAGCCACCATCAAGTTCTTCTGGTTTCAAGCTAGTGGAGGCTGTGGTTCATGTGGTCCATTAGTCCTTTGGACTAATATTTTCCTGTGTCTTTGGTTGTCGTCTTTCTCCTTTGCTCCGGATGAGATGAGACCAATAAATATATTTTAGATGGCCGCTCACAAGCTTTTAATACACCAGAAGCTACTCACCAAAGTTGGATGTAGAATATTTTCTTTATGAATTATATTAAGCCAGTTGACCTAGATGTTCCCCGAGACCATGGTCCCTAGCCCTCTGCCCCAGCATCTTGGTCCCTCGTGGTGTTTGGATGTGTCTAGAAAGCTTCTATGACTGTGCCCCTTGTGTGCTCTATTACATATATGAATATAGATGCTGCTCAAATATGTATGTAAAAATAGCCACAGACAAGCCTATATATGTACATGGGTATACTTCTCTACTCCCTCTTACCCCTATTCAACATACATATTTGCCTATGTATCTACTTGTAAATTATTGTTTGTTTCTCCTGTTGTTGTAGGGTTGTACTTGTTATAGTATTTACTGTGGTTGCCTTTTCTGTGTGTGTGTGTTCCTCACAATGTCTTTGTTTGCCTTCGTCAAGTTGTGTTTACTTCCCTTGTGTTGTGTAGTGCCTTTCGCTTCACCAAAGTTAACGAATGTCTACTATCTAGTTACTGATTTTCCTTCCATTCCCCTCCCCTCCCTGGTATCCATCAAAGATTGTTTCTTTCTGTGTGTAAACCTTTTATTGACCTTTTATAATAGTGGTCTCATACAATATTTGTCCTTTCGTGATTGACTTATTTTGCTCAGCAAATTATCTTCCCTATTCATTGATGTTTCACAGATGTTTCATGGATTCATAATTGTTCTTCATCGTTTTGTAGTATTCCTTTCAGTAAATGTACCATAATTTTTTTATCCACTCATCCATTGATGTACACTTAGGTTGTTTCTGTCTTTTTGCTGTTGTGAATAATGCTGCAGTGAACATGAGTATGAATATGTCTCTAGGATGTATACCTAACAGTGGGATTGCTGGATCATATGATATTTCTATTTCTAGCTTTTTAAGGAAGCATCATATCATTTTCCATAGAGGTTGTACCATTTTACATTCCCACCAGTGGTGTATGAGAGTTACAATTTACCCACAACCTCATCAACATTTATTGTTTTTTTGATTAGTGCCATTCTTGCAGGGGTGAGATGGTATCTCACTGTAGTTTTAATTTGCAACTCTATAATGGCTAATGATGGCAAGCAACTCTTCATGTATTTGTTGGACACTTGAATCCCCTCTTTGGTTAAATGTCTATTCATGTCCTTTACCCAATTTATGATTGGGTTGTTTGTCTTTTTGTTGTTGAGTTGTTGAAGTTTTCTATATACTTTGAGATTAAAGCTTTATCAGATATGTTGTTGCCAAAGATATTTTCTCAGTCTATAGGTTCTCTTTTTACTCTTTTGGTAAAGTCTTTTGATGAGCAAAAGTATTAATTTCCAGAAGGTCCTAATTATCTAGTTTATCTTCTGAAGTTTGTGCATTTTTACTTTTGCTTGATATTAGAAGAGAAAGTAAAATTAGGACTTATTATTGAGTTACCACTGAGACAACAGAAACTGAATCTCACTGTGGACCTGTTAGGAACCATGTAAATCTGTCTCAGAATGAAACTTCCAAAAGACAGGCAGTCTAGGGAAGTAAATAATAAATACCAAACCTCACTGGTTGAAAGTTGCACCTAGAGTATTTGATTTCTCCGTAATTCTAGGGTGTTCCTGTGCTTGGAATGAGAACCTTCCCACAGTTTAGGAGAAAGTTTTTAGGTAGATATCAGAGAGATGCTGCTGGATGCGCATTTTTGAGCTGGTAATGTG
Source organism: Trichechus manatus latirostris (assembly GCF_000243295.1). NCBI lineage: Eukaryota > Metazoa > Chordata > Mammalia > Sirenia > Trichechidae > Trichechus > Trichechus manatus. The sequence continues at coordinate 178,888 of NW_004444275.1, read as the reverse complement.
CATGGAATTGACAACAACAGATGTGCTGAAGTCAGGTCATCCAAAAGGATGGGATACAAGGCACAAGCGGCTGCTTCAATGTCTACCATAAATGTAGTCAGAGTTATTAAAGGAAAAGAGAAAATAAAAAATAGCCTATTTTCAAAAGATTGCTGTTGTTGTTGTTAGATGACATCCAGTTGATTTTGACTTATAGTAACCCTACATACAACTGAACGAAACACTGCCCAGTCCTGCGCCATCCTCACAGTTGCTATGTTTGAGCCCATTGTTGCAGCTACTGTGTCCATCCATCTCATTGAGAGTCTTACTCTTTTTTGATGACCCTGTACTTTACCAAGCATAATGCCCTTCTCCAGGGACTGATCATTCCTAATAACATGTCCAGAGTATGTGAGACAAAGTCTTGCTATTCAAGCACCTAAGGATCATTCTGGTTTTACTTCTTCCAAAACAGATTTGATCATTCTTTTGGCAGTCCAAGGCATATTCAACATTCTTTGCCAATACCGGTTCAAATGCATCAATTCCTCTTCAGTCTTCCTTATTCATTGTTTAGCTTTAGCTTGCATATGAGGCGACTGAAAATACCATAGTTTGTGTGAGGTACACCTTAGTCTTCAAAGTCACATCTTTGCTTTTGAACACTTTAAGGAGTTCCTTTGAAGCAGATTTGCCCAATGCAATACGTTGTTTGATTTCTTGACTGCTGGTTCCATGGGCGTTGATTATGGATCCAAGTAAAATGAAATTCTTGACAACTTCAATATTTACTCTGTTTATAATGATGTTGCTTATTGATCCAGTTCTGAGGATTTTTGTTTTCTTTATACTGAGGTGTAATCAATACTGAAGGCTGTATCTTTGATATTCATCAGTAACTGCTTCAAGTCCTCTTCACTTTCGGTAAGCAAGGTGGCATCAAGCAAGGTGGTGTCATTGCAGGTTGTTAATGAGCCTTCTTCCAATCCTGATGCAGCATTCTTCTTCATATAGTCCAGCTTCTCAGGTTATTTGCTCAGCATATGTATTGAATAAGTATGATGAAAGGATACAACCCTGACACACACCTTTCCTGACTTTAAATCAGGCAGTATTCTCTTGTTCTTTTTGAACAACTGCATCTTGGTCTATGTACAGGGTCCACATGATCACAGTTAAGTGTTCTAGGATTCCCAATCTTTGTAATGTTATCTGTTATTTGTTATGATTCACACAGTCAAATGCCTTTGCATAGTCAATAAAACACAGGTAAACTTTCTCTTTTCTCTGCTTTCAGCCAAGATTACCTGACATCAGCAATGATATTCCGTTTCATATCCTCTTCTGAATCCAGCTTGAATTTCTGGAGGTTGCCTGTAAATGTGCTGCTGCAATCATTTTTGAATTATTTTCAGCATAATTTTACTTGCATGTGATATTGATGGTATTGTTCAATAATTTCCAAATTCCTTTGGAACACTTTTATTTGGAATAGGCATGTATATGCATCTTTTTCACTTGATTGGCCAGGTGACTATCTTCCAAATTTTTTGGCATAGTGAGTGCTTCCAGTGTTTGTGTCTGTTTGTTGAAACATCTCAACTGGTATTTGGTCAATTCCTGGAGGCTTGTTTTTTGCCAATGCCTTAAGCGCAGCTTGGATTTCTTCTTTCAGTGCCATCGGTTCTTGATCATATGTTACCTCCCGAAATGGTTGAATGTCGACCAATTCTTTATGGTACAGTGACTCTGGGTATTCCTTCCATCTTCTTTTGATGCTTTCTGCGTCGTTCAATTTTTTTTCCATAGAGTCCTTCAATACTGCAACTCAAGGTTTGAACTTTTTCTTCAGTTCTTTCAGCTTGAGAAATGCTGAGTGTGTTTTTCCCTTTTGGTTTTCGAACTCCAGGTCTTTGCACATTTCACTATAGTACTTTACTTTGTCTTCTCGAGCCGCCCTTTGAAATTTTCTTTTCAGCTCTTTTGCTTCGTTTCTTCTGTTCACTTGAGCCACTCTACGTTCAAGGAAAAGTTTCAGAGTCTCTCCTGAGAATCTTTTTTTTTTTTTCCTTTTCTGTCTTTTTAATAATCTTCTGCTTTCTTCATGTATGATTTCCTTGATGTCATTCCACAACTTGTCTGGTCTTTGATCATTAGTGTTCAGTGCATCAAATCCATCTTTGAGAAGGTCTCTAAATTCATGTGATATCCTCAAAGTTGTACTTTGGTGCTCATAGGCTTGTTCTAATTTTCTTCAGTTTCATCTTGAACTTGCATATGAGCAGTTGATGGTCTGTTCTGTGGTCGGCCCCAGATCGTGTTCTGACTCATGATATTGAGGTTTTCCATCGTCTCTTTCCACAGATGTAGTTAATTTGATTCTTGTGTATTCCATACATGGAGTTTCATGTTTATATTCTCTGTTCATGTTGTTGAAAAAAGTTATTTGTAATGAAGAAGTTGTTGGTCATGAAAAATTCTATCATGAGATTCCCCCATGTTATTTCTATCACCAAGACCATCTTTTTCAGCTACTGATCCTTCTTCTTTGTTTCCAACTTTCACATTACAATAGTCAATTCATCTTGATTGCATATTTGATCAATTTCAGACTGCGGAAATTTGTAAAATTATTCAATTTCTTCATCTTTGGCATTAATGGTTGGCTCATAAATTTGAATAACAGTCATATTAACTGGTCTTCCTTATTGTTGTTATTGTTTTTATCTGGTGCAGTTGAGTTGGTTCTGACTCATAGCAACACTATGTACCACAGAATGAAACACTGCCCAGTCCTGCGCCATGCCCACATTCGTTGTTATGCTTGAGCCCATTGTTGCAGCTGCTGTGTCAGTCCATCTCATCAAGGGTCTTCCTCTTTTTCACTGGCCCTCTACATTACCAACCATGATGTCCTTCTCCAGGGACTGATCCCTCCTGACAACACGTCCAAAGTATGTAAGATGTAGTCTCGCTATCCTTGCTTCTAAGGAGCAAACAGTTGTACTTCTTCCAAGACAGGTTTTTTTTGTTCTTTTGGCAGCCCATGGTATATTCAACATTCTTCTTTGCCAACACCACAATACAAAGGTCTTCCTTATTCATTGTGTAGCTTTTGCAAGCATATGATGTGATTGAAAATACCATGGCTTGGGTCAAGTGCATGTTAGTCTTCAAGGTGACATCTTCCTTGTAGGGGTATGGATATTATCCTATATCTGACAGCATTGTATTTCAGGACAGATCTTGAAATGTTCTTTTTTATGATGTATGCGAGCTGTTCCTCTTCAATTTGTCATTCCGGGCATAGTAGACCATATGGTTGTCTGATTAAAAATGGCTAATACCAGTTATTTTAGCTCACCAATGCCTAGGATATCAATCCTCAACTGTTCCATTTAATTTTTGACAACTTCCAATTTTTCTTGATTCCTACTTTGCACATTCCATGTTCTGATTATTAATCTGTGTTTGCAGCTGTTTTGTTTCTCATTTTGAATCATGCCACATCAGCAAATGGAGGTCCCAAAAGCTTTACTTTATTCATGTCATTAAGGGCAACTCTAGTTTGAGGAGGCAGAACTTCCCTAGCCATATTTTGAGTGACTTCCAATCTGAGTGGCTCATCTGGCACCGTATCAGACAATGTTCCACTGGTATTCATAAGGTTTTCACTGGCCAATTTTTTTCTCAAAAGTAGATCTTCCAGTCCTTCTTCCCAGTCTGTCTTAGTCTGAAATCTCCACTGAAACCTGTCCACCATGGGTAACCATCTGGTATTTGAAATATTGGTGACAGTTTCCAGCATCACAGCAACACGTAAGCCTACACAGTATAACAAACTGACAGAAGAGTGGTGGTTTCAAAAGATAATGACTAATAATTATCTAGAAATATTAAAAGACACTAATTCACAGTTTCTAAAATCTCAGAAAAATAATTCGCATAACAGTAAAACTGGAAAGCACCAATTACAAAGAGAATATTTGAAAAGCTGCCAGAGAACAAAGATATCCCATTGCCAATGAGTGGATTCTGACTCATAGCAACCCCATAGAGTTTCCAGGAAAGGAGCCCTGTGGATCAGTGGTTAATTGCTTACCTGCTCACTGAAAGTTGGTAGTTTGAACCCACCAGCCACTCCACAGGAGAAGGATGTGGCAGTCTGCTTTTCCAAAGATTTACAGCCTTGGAATTTACTAGCAGTGGATTTGGTTTTTGGTTTGGAATATTTTCAGAAGCAGACTGCTACGTTTTTCTCCCACAGAGCAGCTGGTGGGTTTGAAACGCCAACCTTTTGGTTAGCACCCAAGTGGGTAACCACTACACAGCAGGGCTCCTTGAAAACAAAGACAGAATACCTTTAAAGAAGAAGCTATTAAACCTTCAGGTGATTTATCAACAATAATATTGGAAACTTAAAGACAATGGAACATTACATGCTGAAAAATACATGTTAAAGTAGAATTGCATTACCAGCTAAAATATATATTTCAATAATGTGAGCAAAATAAAACCGTGTTCTCTCAAAAACTGAAGGACTTTACCATGAACAGAACAACCTCACCAAGATTACTTAGGATACTTAAGTCAGAAGGAAAGATACCTCAGATAGAAAGTCAGAGATATAAAGAAATAGAGAAAAAAAGTGGGTAAAATGTAGATAAATCTAAATGAATGTTTACTGTATGCAAAAATAATGTTTTATGATTTAAAAAGAGGACTACAGTACTTAAGGAAAATAGAATATAAATCAAGAAGAGCTGTTTAGTGTTACAGTAAATTGTTCAGGAAGAATATTTATAACTTTAAATCTTGTAAAAGATTGCATAAAATTCCTTGGATCACCACTACAAATACAAATATGTAATTTTGATATAGGTGAAAAATAAAAGTGGATTAAAAATTAACAAATTCCAATTAATACAAGAAAAATAAAGTAACATAAATATAACAAGAGAATAGAAACAGAAAATAAGATGGTAGAAATAATGCCAATACATCAATAATTACAGCAACTATAAATGGATTTAGTACTCCAGTTCATAAACAATTGCTTGAGAATATACTCTGGGTAGTCTACTGGTCCCAGAAGAATGAAAGATACGTGCGTTCAACCGACCTGAATTGAGTCTGTAGGTTGTAGCCAAGCCTAACCAATCCCAGTCTATATCACCATAGCTGATACAGACAGTAGAATTCCCTAGCAACTGTATGAGTTAAAAATAAATAGTTAATGTTAAATACTACCAAGTTTTCATTAACTCGACGTTTTGTCACATAGCACTGTTTTTAACAAAGCTAACATATGATGATCTTTAAAAGAGATAACTAAATAAAAAGAAGCAGAGAAGTTGAAATTCAAATTCTAAAAAAGATATATTGGTATTAGTATATAGAACCATAGTATATTATCAGACAAAATAGAAAGTACGGTTAGAGATAAGAATGTCTCTACGTAATTAAAAAGAAAAAAAAATTATATTTATTTAAATAAAATGTCAAAATGTATTGTGCATAGTTGTAGTTATTCTTAATATTCTATATATTTCATAGTATAAATATTCCATAATTTCCCATTAAAATATTCATGGACATTATGGTAGTTAACAGTGTTTTGTTGTTGTTGTTAGGTGCCATCAAGTCAGCTCCAAATCATAGCAACCCTGTGTATAACAGAACAAAAATTGCCCAGTCCTGCGCCATCCTCACAATCATTGCTATGTTTGATCCCACTGTTGCAGCTACTGTGTCACTCTGTCTCAGTGAAGGTCTGCCCCTTTTTCCCTGACTCTCCACGTTACCAAATATGATGTATTTCTCCAGTGATTGATCTCATCTGATGACGTGTCCAAAGAAAGTGAGATGAAGTCTCACCATCTTTGCTTCTAAGGAGCATTCTGGCTGTACTTTCTCCAGGACAAACTTGTTTATCCTTCTGACAGTCCATGGTATATTCAATATTCTTCATCAACACCACAATTTGAATGTATCAATTCTTCTTTGGTCTTCCTTTTTTATTGTACAGCTTTCACATGCATATTAGGCAGTGGAAAAGACCCTGGCTTGAGTCAGGTGCACCTTAGTTATCAAAGGTGCATTTTTGTTTGTTTGTTTTAACACTTTAAAGAGGTCTGTTGCTGCAGATTTTCCCAATACAATACGTCATTTGATTTCTTGACTGCTGCTTCCATGGGCATTGATTGTTGATCCAAGAAGAACGAAATCCTTGGCAACTTCAATTTCTTCACCATTTATCATGATATTTATTGGTCTAGTTGTAAGGATTTTTATTTCCTTTATGTTCAGATATAATCCATATTGAAAGTTGCAGTCTTTGACCTTCATCAGTAAGTGCTTCAAGTCTCTTCACTACTGGCAAGCAAGATTGTGTCATTTGCATATCGCAGGTTGTTAATGAATTGTCCTCCAATCCTGTTGGTGAATTCTTCTTCTTACAGCTCAACCTTTTAACAGTCTCTAGTTATTACAAGGAGTCCTGGGGGCACAGTGGTTAAGCATTCGGCTGCTGACCAAAAGTCACAGTTTAAATCCTCCAGCCTCTCCTCGGAAATCCTATGGGGCAGCTCGACTCTGTCCTATGGGGTCACTATGAGTCAGAATCAACACAGCAGCAATGGGTTTTTAGTTATTACAAATAATCCAAATTTTAGAATTAATCAGCAAACAAAGCACATAAGATTTAAGTAAGTTACAGAAAAGAATGTAAAAGCTATCAATCTTGACAATGTAAAACTAAAGATTTAGTTGGCCAAGTTTAAGAACTTTACGTGGATGATGCAAAATGTCCATTCTATTTGGACCAATACTATTCCTAATAAATTTATGTGAGTTAAATTCAATATTAAAACAAGAAAATATTCTTATATATAATTATATAGATCTTCTGTTTATGTGCTATATTTTTTACTTATATTGGGTTATACTTTGGTATTTTATATTTTAAAAAAGTTTGAAATCTATTTTAAATGGTGAAAAAAAGTATGCAACAATGTTAATAGTGGTTACTATTAAATATATAGTGGTTACTATTAAGGACTAAAAAAAAAAAAAAAAAAATAACCACGAGTGATTTTATGTGCAGTTTTTGTTCATCTGTATTTCTCAGTTTCCCAGCACAGAGTTACATTGCTGACAATAATACAGGACACTTTCAGGAGAGTTATACTGCTGTGGAAAATTTTTATTAAATCATACAATTGCCAGAACACACACACATATTTACACAAACTCACATCACACAAACACCTTGCCCCCCAAGTTTAGAGGTTGTGCAACATTTGCTGAGTGCTATTTCAAAATTTATTTGGAATAGTGATGCAACACGCTTCCCATTCTTCCCCCTTGTGGGTAGCACTACCTATTACAGTTATCCTGTTTCTGCCTTTCCTTTGTAAATTACTTGTGTAAGGTCAGATAATTTGTCATCTTAGTTCATAGCTCTCCATATCAAAAAATGTCATATCACAAGAGCCATGTCAAGACCTCATGTAGAGCACCAGATCCTATACTTTTTTTAAAAATCTTTTTATTGTACTTTAGATGAAGGTTTACAGAATAGTTTCTCATTAAACAGTCAGCACATATATTGTTTTATGACATTGGTTAACAACCCTAAGACATGTCAACACTCTCCCTTCTAGACCCTGAGGACCTTTTTTCCTGGTGAAAATATACATAGCCAAAGTTACACTATTTTGAAAGTTTCTACATGTACAATTCAGTGACATCGATTACATTCTTCCAGTTGTGCTGCTATTCTCCACTATCCTTTTCCAAATTATTCCTTCACCATTATCTTCAACTCACTGTCCCCTAGGCTTCCCGTCAAACCTTTTGAGTTGCTGTTGTCAATTTGATCTCACATAGATAATTCTCTTTTTTTTTTTTGTACCTTAAATGAAGGTTTGCAGAACAAATAGTTTCTCATTAAATAGTACACATACTGCCCTATGACAATGGTTAACAACCCCATGACATGTCAACACTGTCCCTTCTCAATGTTGGGCTCCCTATCACCAGCTTTCCTGTCCCCTCCTGCCTTCCAGTCCTTGTCCCTGGACTGCTGTGCCTCATTAGTCCTGTTTTGTTTTCTGAGGCTGTCCAATCCGTGGCTGAACAGTGAATTTCGGGAGGAGCTTCACCACTGAGATAAAAGGGTATCTGGGGGGCATACTCTCAGGATTTCTCCAGTCTGTCAGGCCAGTAAATCTGGTCT